>NW_015625581.1:279989-281218 GCF_001515625.1 Sinocyclocheilus rhinocerous
GGGGCTTTGTAGAAAACGAAGCGTTTGAGAGAGGCGGGGCATAGAGGACCTACAATAATGTACAGTATTTGAAAAATAATGTATTTTTTGAACATTAAAGCATGTCAACATATTGTTACACCAAATACACAAAATAATGATCTTTAAAATAGCATCATATGACCCCTTTAAAAATGTATTTTGATGATATTTGTATAATATTGATGAAAGCACATGAGAAATATCTTGCGACACATGAACACTTGTGAATGATTTTGGAATCAATTCTTATCTTTTGTATTTCCAGAAGGGCTTGCTCATTGTATGAGAATGACTGACTGCTCCTGGAGAATCTGTTTCATTTTCATCCTCAGCAATCGGAAGAAGCAAACGACTGTTCTTTTCTTTGATGATTTTTTTTTTCTTTTTCTTTTTTGTGGTCCAGTTGTGTAACACATTTTAGACTTTCACATAACACAGCCTTGAAAATAGCCAACGTCATTATGACAGACACAATTTATTTACTTTCGGAGATTTCATAAGTCTGCGTCTGTGGTCAGTTGTCAGTTGCTAGATGAATACAGAGTCGAATTCATTGAAGCTCTCGAGTATGAATCTTAGATGAAGAATCTAGACGTGTTCACCCATAGCTATGAAACTTTATTAGCCCCCAAAGTCATAGACACGTGAATGAGACTTGTATATCAAATAGATCTTCAGCTCGCTATCTTTGTAGGAAAACTTTGAACTTTTGATGTACTGACTGGTAAACAGCATGGCTTCAGTGATATTTTTTATGCTAGTTTCTTGCATGAATTCCTCACTCTTAACTTGCCTAGAAATTTTTCAGAATAATTAACTTTTATTTGCAACTTTCCTTTTTCTTTTGTAACATTGTTTTGATGCATGACTCACATTTAGTAAACTTACATTTCACATTGAGACACCCTCACATTGTCCTTTTAAAATTTGTTGGTGCAATGCCGATTTTATTGCAACCATAATGAAGCTGACATCCTAAATTATTGTTTTGTAACCTTTGAGCAACAACAATTCATTATCTTTAGTTTCTAGAAATCACTGCATTTAAAGATTCACCTTTCAAACTTGTCATAATGACTATACGTAAAGATGGTAGCCTGTTTGTTTTGTATTTTAAAACAGATCCAGTTCCCTGATAGCCACAGGGGGGGGGGGGGGGGGGGGAAAAAAAAAAAAAAAAAAAAAAAAAAAAAAAAAAAAAAAAAAAA
>NW_015625581.1:281975-331813 GCF_001515625.1 Sinocyclocheilus rhinocerous
AAAAATACATTGGCATCATCTGTATTAAAGAGAAAATAATCACTTCATCCGATGTTTAAGTGAATAAATTAGCCTTGACAACCTTACTTACTGGAGTTCCACAACTATTGGCTTTGATCTCTCTTGCCGGACTTGTGTGTGTGTGTGTAGGTAGGTGATGTAAAAGAAGAAAGCATATTGCGCAAAGAACTGTGTGAAAAGAAATCTTTATTAATTGATAGTCAAAAAGTATATACATTATATATATACATATATATATATATATTTTATTTTTAGAAAATTAGTGAAATGAGTTCAGTACGCCTTCATTGATTCCAAATGATGCCAGATATGCTTTAATTTTTTGGCAGTTGTAGCCTAATATTTGCTTTGTTAGACCTATAAAACAAAATCAAAATCAAAAAGTTTCTCTCTAATCCTGCTGAAACACATACTTCTGGTTGGGAATCTCTGTGATGGAGGACTACAATAAACCAATTCAATCTTTTATCACTAACTTTCTTTCACAACTCTGTGTGGCTTTATTGAAAGACAGGCAAGCTAACAAGCAGCAGCCGAAGTCAGTTCTACGGGTCAGGTGCCAACATGCAGAGAATGTTAATTTTACAATTATATCAAGAGAGCTGGGGACTATATAATTATTTAGCTATTCTTAAAGGGATAATGTCTGTTGTGCAACAAATGTGCAGCAGCAGAGGAAGAGCATGTTCCAGGTTGCTGGGTATGTCATTTTTCATTAAATGAAAGCTTTCTGTCCAGTCTACTCATCTGAGTTAATAGGCAGGAAAGAGCAGGGTTTTACCTCTGAATCCTCCATCACTGTGGACGGTAAAATGTGACAGACACGGACGTCAATCCCCACCAGATATATTATAAATGACTGTGACCCAGGGATCTCAGATGAAGAATAGGTGTTTTGGATCTAGTGGCTAAAGCATGAATCACTGTATCAAGTATTGCTCATAAGGTAGAGATTTGATAGATAAAACTTTAGTATAAAACTGCTGTGTCAATTATCCTGCACCATTTATGCTGCAGACATGAATGATACCTCAAATCAAGTGGCTATTACATTTCTAAGTAATCTGACTTGCAATTTTGACCCGATGAATGATAAAACGGGCAAAGAAAAAAAATCTTTATGGGGCATACAGGGACCATATAGATGCTTTGGAATGTGCTTTTTGACTTGGACCAGTTAATAACCACCCAGCAAGAATCCAGAACTCTTAGCAATCGCATAGCAACATTATATACATTTTAGCAACGTATAGCAATGCATTGGCAACCACCCACAACACCCTAGCAGTATGATAATGAGTTATGAATTGCTTTTAATTTTACTTTTCAGTTTAGATTTCAGTTTTCACTCTATTGTTAGTTGTTGTTTTTTCCCCCAGAAATTTCCAGTTTCTGTTTTAGTACCTTAGGACTGCCAAAGTATCATTTATAATGTTTAATAGCATTCAATGTCTTAGTTTAGCACATTCAATTAGTAAATTTTGTGTTTAATACAGGCAGGTTGTAAACATTTTCAGAAACAACACTCTTAAAAATAGAGGTGTTTCACAATAAAATAACCCTTTTGTCTAAATGGTTCTATAAAGAACCTTTAACATCTGAAGAACCTTTCTGTTTCACAAAAGGTTCTTTGTGGCGAAAGAAGGTTCTTCAGATTATAAAAAGGTAAGAAAGAGATGGTTCTTTAAAGAACCGTTGAAAAGTATCATTTATAATGTTTAATAGCATTCAATGTCTTAGCTTAGCACATTAAATTAGTCAATTTTGTGGCAAATACAGGCAGGTTGTAAACATTTTCAGAAACAACACTCTTAAAAATAGAGGTGTTTCACAATAAAATAACCTTTTTGTCGAAATGGTTCTATAAAGAACCTTTAACATCTGAAGAACCTTTCTGTTTCACAAAAGGTTCTTTGTGGCGAAAGAAGGTTCTTCAGATTATAAAAAGGTAAGAAAGAGATGGTTCTTTAAAGAACCGTTGACTGAATGGTTCTTTGTGGAACCAAAAATGGTTCTTCTATGGCATCGCTGTGAAGAACCTTTAAAGCACCTTTATTTTTAAGAGTGTAAATGTAATTTGTTGCCTTTTGAAAAAAAAATTTCCCCCAGGCATGCAAGTAATTTTTATTTTACTAAACAAAAATGTTTTTAATTTTTTGGATTTTTGTTTACAATAATAACACTGCCACTAAGCCAACTGTAATAATAATAACAATAATATTTTTAAGAAATATATATTCTTGACCACAAACGACCAAAAGCAACGGTTACAAATTACAAGAATTTCACAGGATTCACCTTCTACCACAAAAGCAAGTAATATTTCTGTTTTTAAAGTCATTTGCATAAAACAACTATACTTTTTGAAAAATAAGGTATGAAGGCTTTTGAAAAACAAGCTGCAGGGAGAATATCATCCTCCCCCAGATGATGGCTTATGATGCATGTACGGACGTCCTGCTTGGTTAGAACATAATTTGCCGAGTAGCAAAACACAAGAAGCATAACTAGAAACTGCACTGAGGCCAGCAGCAAAATCCCAAATACTAATAATGTAAATTCACTCGCTGTGAAGAACCTTTTAAGCACCTTTATTTTTAAGAGTGTAAATGTAATTTGTTGCCTTTTGAAAAAAAAATTTTCCCCAGGCATGCAAGTAATTTTTATTTTACTAAACAAAAATGTTTTGTTTACAATAATAACACTGCCACTAAGCCAACTGCAATAATAATAACAATAATCTTTAAAAAAAAAAAATATTCTTGACCACAAACGACCAAAAGCAACGGTTACAAATTACAAGAATTTCACAGGATTCACCTTCTACCACAAAAGCAAGTAATATTTCTGTTTTTAAAGTCATTTGCATAAAACAACTATACTTTTTGAAAAATAAGGTATGAAGGCTTTTGAAAAACAAGCTGCAGGGAGAATATCATCCTCCCCCAGATGATGGCTTATGATGCATGTACGGACGTCCTGCTTGGTTAGAACATAATTTGCCGAGTAGCAAAACACAAGAAGCATAACTAGAAACTGCACTGAGGCCAGCAGCAAAATCCCAAATACTAATAATGTAAATTCACATTAACTAATTGGCCCCACACCATCTGTTTCCAGATTGAATAATGAGAACTCTTGTGTTGGCATTTTTGTGCAAAACGTTCAGAGGCTGATATATATTTATTCATTCAATCCCAGAGTGTGCTCAAGTTATGCAAAACGCCAAAATATTAGCTGTAATAAATCAAAGAACCATTATGGCAGTGAGTTGATTTCATCTGCTTTGAGAGGTTGTCTTTGATAAGTAGACAGTGGTGTCACATTCATTGCGCTACTGATTGACTGATAATTTCCCGTCTGGATGTTCCGATGGGTGCTGACTCCTCATCAGTCTTGCAGGTTGTCCTAATCCCTGCACCTCTTACTGGCTGGCTGCAGCATAACTAGAAACTGCACTGAGGCCAGCAGCAAAATCCCAAATACTAATAATGTAAATTCACTAACTAATTGGCCCCACACCATCTGTTTCCAGATTGAATAATGAGAACTCTTGTTTTGGCATTTTTGTGCAAAACGTTCAGAGGCTGATATATATTTATTCATTCAATCCCAGAGTGTGCTCAAGTTATGCAAAACGCCAAAATATTAGCTGTAATAAATCAAAGAACCATTATGGCAGTGAGTTGATTTCATCTGCTTTGAGAGGTTGTCTTTGATAAGTAGACAGTGGTGTCACATTCTCAGCGCTACTGATTGACTGATAATTTCCCGTCTGGATGTTCCGATGGGTGCTGACTCCTCATCAGTCTTGCAGGTTGTCCTAATCCCTGCACCTCTTAATGGCTGGCTGCACCGTATGATTGCATGCAGATGAAGGAACCTGATAAAGTCATTATAGACATACGCATAACGGCTGGCCTTCTGTCGTTTGAGTCTCACGTATTAATGATCTGTGTGAAAGCAGCCCTTATTTCACAAAGTGCGAGATGAAGGAGGGAATTCAATAATAAGAGTGAATTGTGCCAACTGATGGCGCCGTGCTGTCTAGGTTGTTTTAGCTCCCGATTCACTAAAGGAATTATGCAAATAAGGTAACAATGTTAACACATCCACAAAATCTGTGCTGGCTGCATTTGCACGATGCCCAATCTTGTGGGCTGGTTCTGAGTAGGTTGTGGAGGATGCAAACTATCGATCTGACATACTTCACTGGGACTTTACAGCATCATCCACCACTGCGATCCATTGAGCACCTAAATCGGCTCTTCTTTAACATGCAGAAAGTGCACTTGTCTGCACAGCATGTCTGGATATATAGCTGCTTAACACTCTTCTCCATAATTTGATCATCAATTGATAAATAACTACTGCCATAGAAAATGAAATAGCTTCATTCACTAACCATGCATAAATTTGTCAAATCTGACAGAGATTATGATGCATCAAGTTTGCACATTTTTTTTTCTACATAGTTTCTCAAATTTAGAACCAGCTAGTCCTACACTATGTACGCAAAAAGTACATAAGCCTACTGACAACTGTTTGAGTTTTTTTTTTTTTAAATGGCTTGTAAGGCTGCCAATTTTAATGTATCTATATAAAAACTCAGATGATGTACAAAAAGCTGGTATGTCCTGGTTTTGGGCATGATGGTATGTTATGAGTGCTGCTGGCAAGCAAGAATTCATCATCATTAGCACAAGGGTAAGGGGCCATTCCAAGTGTGCCATATAAAGCTTTTCCACCGGGGCTGGTGCTGGAGCCAGGGCCCAATTGGGAACTTGGCTGTGCTTTTCCACTAAAAAACTCCTGGACCGGTGCCCAGATCCTGGTTCCGAACCGGCCCCGAAACCTTGCTGGTCTCGAACAAAGGAACCTATGACGTCAGTAAGCAGAGCTTCCACTACAGACTGCAGTTTGAAAAGGAGACATTTTTAAAGGCCGTTGGAGTTCAGGTAAATTGACAACATTAATAACAACAATTAAATATGTCAGTTCAGCAGTGGTCAGGTTCCAGGTCTAGCACCAACTCCAGTGGAAAAGTGGTATACGATGTCCTGAAAAGTGATGTTTCGATCGCCCCTGGTGGCTGGCTGCAGTATAGGTCATAACCCCCGCCTCCTTAACAGATTTTAAAACACTGGGCATCACACACTTACCGACTTTGTAATAATCACAGAGGAAAAACTGGCCATCATACACTAAACGACTGAGGATCAAACACTACCAGACTTTAAAGTTGTTCCAATCACAACAAACTCACAGAAACGTGTGCCTTGTTGTTAGGAGACGCATGACAAATGAAAACAATGTGTTCTAAGATCGGCTCAAAATATCAAACATGTCTGTGACCATAATAGACTACACGATTTTCAATGAAACCTGTTAACTCAAATCTGCAGACTGGCTCTGGCTTTCGGCAACTAGCATCAACTTCTCCAGAATGAAGATTGGCGGAAAATCGGGGCAACCAGCCTTAATGCGCATGACACTGCAAATGATGTGAGATGGCTCCTACTACCGTGTCTACAATGAACGCAATTGTTGCAACATTATCGTGTTGCAACAACTTGAGGCTGTCTGCACTGGACGCAACAAAATGACAATGGCAAATCCATTTCTTACATCACAACAAAACAAAACAATTAACGTCAAATATTCTGTTTATTCGTTAACTTGAACTCTACCGCCATATCTGTCTTTAAAATGAATCACGAGGACTCGTCACACTGGGTCACATGACCATAAACAAAATTACTTCTTTAAAGTGACCATCACATGCACCCTTCACTAACGGACTTATAGAAGGGTCTTTTTAAAGGGATTCAGGAATTCACTTTCGTTTGGAACACCCCTACAAATGGTTTCCCCTTCCTGAAGTGACCTTTAAGTATGCAAAAACTTCACCCTATAATGGGTTCTGTTGTCTTTTTGTAAAAACTAATTTATGCACATACACACCTGTTGCAGATATGCATATTATTAGTGAATAAGGCCCAATGACATGTCTCCGTACTGAATTACCACATCTGTTTAGTGAATTCACTCCAGTTTCAAAAGGAGGATAGAAATACACCTTCCTCTTTTGATTCTATTAATAAAATTCCTCACCTGCCCTGCACATGAAAGCAAGAGAGAAAATAATATATTTGTATATTTCTTTGCAACAGCTTCAAAATTGGTCCTGTTTCTTTGGAAGGACTTTTAACTCACATTTATTTGGATTAATGGATTTAAATTTACATGGAGCTGTTTACACAAATCACACTATCTGCGAATCTTTGGGTGTAACAGCTCCGATGCCCACTGCAGAATGACGATGACGCTTGAGGCCATCAGAGCACAAACAATTACTGTATTGACAGAGAAGTGTTGACTGAGGCACGTTGAAACAATGATAAAGAGTTTGAACGGTCGTTTGGTATTTGGGGTGGGTGGAGATATTAAATCAATGTCATTACATATGCACATACACCACAGACAGCACATGTGATGGACATTTGCATATTAATGAATGCTAATGTTTCATGGACTTGTGCACAATATTCTAAGATTAATGCGTATTTGAAATGAATAGCACTTGAGCTTTTTTACCTTCACCATATGCGTTTTAATCATAGAGAATGACTTTGTATTGACCAGGATGTCAGGGACATAATGAAAGCCAGCCTTCCTGTGCATGACCCTGTTTTAATTTATTTAAACAAGCTACTTCACATTGTCATTAAGGATTGTAGCTGTGGTGTGCGGTGTAGCGGCTTGTAACAAACTAAACATGAAGATTCATAGTTAATGCGTTGCATTTTAATAGTAATAAAACCGACAGCACAGAATAATGACTACGCCATTGTGTTCATTTGAATATGCATACTTTTATAGACAGAGCATATACATATGCAATGAATGAGAAAGTGAAGGTCATGTTCTGATTCAGAGAATAAATAAAGCATAAGACGGGATGCCTAAATCTGGTGACTTCCTGTGAGCACTTCACAGTGACACTGCCTCCATCAAGGGGTCAAGATTTGTCTGATTAGCATCGCCCTATTAGTCCCTGTTAGTAGATGTTTTAACTACACCATCTGGCTGCAAAAAGTGTCTTTCTCTGTTGACACTTGACACCCATATATTTAGATAAAATTAAAGTTTTAGTAATCTAAATCACAAACATGTATATGTATAGATCTTAAAAGTTTCACATAGCATTTACGGCTCAGGGGCCAGTTACACCATTAAAGGGATAGTACACCCAAAAATGAAAATTCTGTCATTAATTACTCACCTTAATGTCGTCCCAAACCCGTAAGATCTTCATTCATCTTCGGAACACAAATTAAGATATTTTTTGCTGAAATCCGAGAGCTTTCTGAGCCTGCATAGACAGCAACGCAACTGACACGTTCAAGGTCCAGAAAGGTAGTAAGGACATTGTTAAAATAGTCCATGTGACACCAGTGGTTCAATGTTAATTGTATGAATCTATGAGAAAACTTTTTGTGTGTGTTTTTTTTTTAGAAAAAATCATTTTAAATGTGAGTATCAAATATGATACATCAGGCATGTTTAGATTTTATTTAAATAGTTTGCTATACTGTTATGGCATTACAAGCTATGGCATTATCTTTTTGGCCACATCAGTATCAGCAACTCCACCAAATTGCATACATATACAATATAAACATTAAAATGAAAAATATATAAAAAGGTTTTTTAGATTTTATAGATAGATTTTTATAGTTTGTCTTATTATTATTTTAAGGGTTTTATAAATGATAGATATATACATATTAATGATAGTATTATGATAATATAATAATAGTACTTACATATTTATTTAGATTGTAAATTGTGTACTTCTGCATCAGAAGATGAATGAGTGTGTAGTTGAGATTAATTAATTAATTAATTAATTGGCCCCACTTTATATTAAGTGGCCTTAACTACTATGTACTTACATCAAAAATTAAGTACAATGTACTTATTGTGTTCATATTGTATTGCAAAACACTTCTGCTGCTATTGAGGTGGGATACGGGTAAGGTTAGGGACAGGTTTGTTGGTATGGGTATGTTAAGGTGTAAGGGATGGGTCAACAGTGTAACTATAAATGTAATTACAGAAATTAATTACAAATGTAATTACATGCAGGTATTTTTAAAATATAAGTACAATGTAAAAACATGTATGTACACAATAAGTGCATTGTACCACATTATTAATTTAAATGTAAGTACATAGTAGTTAAGGCCACTTAATATAAAGTGGGTCCAATTAATTTAATTTAAATTAATTTAATTAATTAATGTGCATTCTCCAGCTTTTATAGAACTCCTTGGCCTCCACAAACACCCTTTTGGTTGATGATCAAGGAACAGACAAATTTTAGCACATGGAGGAACTGTTCACTCTTGATCATTTTGCAATATTTAGTAAGAGGCAAACACACCTCCAGCTATACCTGGCAGCATTGAGGGCTGGTGCATGTAGATTGGACAATAGCTTCAGGCTTTCTGTGATCAAAACTATCTCACACCAGCAGGTCGTGGGGTCGGTATTGGTCTGAACTGATGGTCATATCTGAACAGGATTGACCACCTCTTGGCCTCTCTCTTTTCATCAGACACCACAAGGCTTGACCCAAATATCCCCTGACACAATATGTCTGTCAAGTGAACTGCCTCCTCTTATTGCTTTTTCATGGACTCAAAAAGAGGAAACCTGTGCCATTTCCACGCTTATATCATCGCAAGCCAAAGGGCCACAGGGTACACAAATCCACAGCATATTGCAAGTAGACTTTTAATGACTTGATATTTTCTGTACCTTTTTAATGTACTCCAGCTAATTAGGACAAGCACAGAGAAAGCTGATAAAAAATACCATGAAGAAAAAAAAAATCACATGAATATCACGCTCGCAGCTGAAAAGAGTCCAAAGAACATTAACACTGATGTGCATGTGCATTGCAACATGCATTAAATGGGACTGAATGATTCAAAAATATCACAAATATTTGCTATATAGAAAAAAACTATTATATTGGAAAAAAACAACAACAACAACAAAAACCTCCACAAAAATGTGAAGCAGCACAACAGTTTTCAACATTGATAATAATCAGAAATGTTTCTAGAGCAGCAAATTAGCATATTAGAATGATTTCTGAAGGATCATGTGACACTGAAGACTAAAATAATGATGCTGAAAATTTAGCTTTGCATCACAGGAATAAATCGCATCTTAAAATATTTTAAAATAGAAAACAGTTATTTTAAATTGAAAGTCTATTTAATAAGTATTTTCGATCAAATGAAGATTAAACTTCTTTCAAAAACATTAAAAACTCTTACCGCTCCCAAACTTTTGAACGGTTGTGTTCACAGAAAGTTAAGTCATTAGATGTTTTTTGGGGGGCTCTTGTGAAAGGAACCAGATCAGGGGTGCATTGTTAGCTAACTATGATAGTTAGTTCCATTGAAATCTATTGGTAACGACGGAACTTGCAACCATAGTTGCTTTTGGGAAACGCACCCCAGTTCAGTTCAATGTACAAGTCATTTAGTTTTGTGAACCGAATCAACCATTCATTAAAAAGATCTGACTCAAAATAATGATTCTTTCATGGATCAAACATTGCAAAAGAGAGCTATGGCAGCTTTTCAGCCAACATTTTCTGTCTATTTTTCACATGAAGCTTCAGCATTTGGTGCTTTTTGAAACTTGAAATCTAAATCCCCCTTCACTGTAATTGCATTGCAAAGAATATCCAGTAAAAGTCCGCAGAGTTTCTCCATTTGAATTCCACAAAAGAGTATAAGGTCATACAGGTTCGGACCGACATGAGGGTGAGTAAATGATGACACACATTTTTTTAGGTGATCTATTCCTTTAACTAACTGCCTCCTCCGATCTGGTCTGTGATCTCCACTGACCGTGTGTTTCTCAGCCTCTGCATTTCTCTTCTCTTGTAGGTTGAGCAGCAGCAATTTACTGACTAGATAAGGCTGACTGTTAAAAAAATAATCTCCTCAGGAGCAGCAGCAAACCAACACGTCACCATGAGTCACCCTGAACTTTCCAATCACAGTTAAATAGGAAGAAGTTATCCTGACATGAAAGATCAAGGCTTTCCGAACTGCCCTAAAAGAGTTCTTCACACAAACTTGCCTTGTTTTGATTATAAAACATGCTTCAACGTCATAAATAATAGCCCAGTTGTTTTCACTTTCCGAACACGCTCATATACGCATGAAACAGAATGACGTCTGTTAGAACAGGGTGGGCTGATGTGGCTATAAAAGAATGATGAGCGCTGATCCACTCCCATGTTACCATGGTGCAAACAGAGTTGTACTCAATGTGTCATCTTTGCTCAGGTGCCCGGTAGGCTTTTCACTCCACTGCTTCCATATGCTGCATTCTTCACACATGAGAGCCACGGGGGCCTGAGACAGGACAGGAGCCGCTCTCAATAGACATGTCCCCACGCTCACTCTGTCTCCAGGGCTTCCGGCGGGTACATGTGTGAGACTTCATCCACACGGAGCACTGAACCTATCTTCTACATATGGTCTGTAATCTGTCTCTGGAATGACACACACCTGGAAAAGAACAGACCGTGGATGACAAGTGTTGTGTGAGAAGTGTGGTTTTACGTGTGGTTTTATTTGTGATAGATTCTGCCGGGTCGCATGAGTCATTCGCGACAGACAATGTGATATAACACAGTACATCATGTGTAAAAGGCGGCATTAAAACGAGAAACTAATGATGCACAGACAAATATTTCCAAAATCAAGTAGTCATGTCAGTTATAGCCATTTATGAACAAATCAGTATGTTGTTATGTAAAACAAGTGGAAACGATTAGACTTCAAAGAATGATTAGTCATTGGACATTGTTAGCCGTGTCTCTTATTTTATTCCCTTTAAAGTACTGGTACTAAAAAATATTTAAAGGGGTAGTTCACCACAAAATGATAATTCTGTCATCATTTACTCACCCTCATGTCATTCCAAACCTATGAGTTACTTTCTTTTTCTAAAAGAAGATATTATGAATAATGTGGGTAACCAAACAGGTGATTTACTTCCATAGCATGTAAAAAATAAAAAAATAAAAATAAATACTATGGAAGTCAATAGAGACCACAAACTATTACAGTTTTTCCTCAGTCGCTTTGCTGCATTTCTCACATCACTATTTACATTTGCACAACAGTTAATGCAGTTCTCAAAACAATTAGTACAAACTGCAAAACCTAGTTGATAACCTGCAAAAGCGTGTCACTTGCTCAAAATATGGAAGTCAATAGAGACCACAGACTATTACAGTTTTTCTCAGTCGCTTTGGTGCATTTTTCACATCACTATTTACATTTGCACGACAGTTAATGCAGTTCTCAAAACAATTAGTACAAACTGCAAAACCTAGTTGATAACCTGCAAAAGCGTGTCACTTGCTCAAAATGGATAGGTCATTCCTCAAAAGCAAGTATTCATGTCAATGAAAGTGTCAGTGTCATCAAGATGAAAAGTCCTGACACCATTGTTTATGAACAAGATAGTCAAATGGCTTTGTCATGTTTTCATTATGACAGTTTACTCTGTCAATGTTTTCCAATGCAAAAAAGTCAGATCTTGGTGACACTACCTGAAAATGCTCAAGACAGCACTATATACTATTTGCACAGCCATTTGAAAAATACAGTAAAGTTACACATTACTGTATTTAGTGAGGTAACTGAGTACAAGACACTGAATATGTATGTTTCACATTTTTACTGCATATGCTCTTTGCAATTCTAATTTGTTCACAGCATTGTGCAAAAGAAAAAATACACCCTTATTTACAACAAACATAAACTCCCTTTGGGTAGAGCTGTGCACAACATTGCAGTACATATTGGAACTGAACATACAACATACATAGTACTGTAATCATTCATGCACATCCAGACGTTCCTCTCTGTCTGGCCACATAATTTCATCTACATCACAGCGAATATCATCTCTTGCAATGCAGCGAGGAAAGTATCTCCTCGAGTGGCGAATCCACCCTCTGCAGGACTCTGCTGTGATGTCATCACATGCTGCATCCATGGCCGCTAGCAGGGCCATTTGGGTATGTGGATGCCGGTCATATACCTTCCACCTCCAGGAAGAGAAAAACTCCTCTATTGGATTTAGGAATGGTGAGTAGGGAGGGAGATATGCCACCAGCATCCTATCATGTGCTGCAAACCACTGTCTGACGACATCTGAGTGGTGAAAACGCACATTATCCAAAACAACAACATGCTTGCTCAGATGGTCTCCAGTTAGACCCCTCTCATTCTCAGGGATTATGTCCCTGTAAAGAGTGTCTAAAAAAGTCAGCAGATGTTGTGTGTTGTATGGACCAAGACGGGGGATATGGGTGAGGACGCCGTTTTCTGAGATGGCTGCACACATAGTAATATTCCCTCCTCGTTGGCCTGGGACATCAATGGTTGCTCTCTGTCCAAAAAGCATTTGCAATTTGTTCGAAGGAATGAGAAACTGCTTCTATGATGTGCACAAATGACTAAATGTTGTGGAGGTTGAACTAACTGTTGTGCAAATGTAAATAGTGATGTGAGAAATGCACCAAAGCGACTGAGAAAAACTGTAATATATTACTTGGTATAATTTGGTTGACCATACTCATTGACTAGTTCAGAGCAATTACTTTGATAATTCAAGTAAAACTGAATGAATGAATGAATGAATAAATAAATAAATAAATATTTGATGAAAAAAACAAAACAAATTAAATCTAAACAGTAATGTAAAAAGCGAATAAAAATGACAAAAGCATATAAAAAAATTGTAAAACTTAAACTAAAAGTCAAATGAAAAACTGAAATGATAAAATAAGTCAATTAAAAATATTTTAAAAATATATAAAAACTATCAATATGCTTCAAAACAACATTTTGTACACTTCTCATCTTATATAATATGAGCAATAAGCCAAAACTAAAATTTGAGAGAGATAAAAATAGATAATCTTGCTAATTGTTTAGTCAACCATCCTGAGTCACCCTTGAATGCAATGCTGTATAATTGGTTTAGATTCCAGTTTTTTGTTGGGAATGCTTGTATATCATCGCTCCATCTAGTTTGCTGAAAACTTAATGGACTTTGCTTTTCGCTCCAGAGCTTTGTATTAAGGAGTGTGGTGAAGCAGTATAGAGTGCAGTGTCTGAGCCTGTGCCCTCACCAGTCTATCCTGATAAATACTGTACAATCTTCAGCCCACTTCACATTATACTCTTCCATCAGCCCATTTGCGTGGTCTCTGCAGCAAACAACTCACTACTTCTGCTGTAAACAGCCAAGAAGAAACATTTCAAACTGCAAAAAGGTTCAGTGTTTTGTGCTAAACGCATGTGTTTGCAGGTATTCAGAGTTATACCATAAACCGCGAAAAGGTTCACTTTAGAAAGTCTTGTTAGTGGAATATGCACAACCTCACCTTGGAAAATTGGAGACATTTTTCAGTAAAAGTATCTAATGAGAAATTGTGTGCATACTTTTCAGTGCCCAATTTGAACGTATGCATAGTTTGTGCAGCAGGTCCCTGATGTTCCAAACATTCTGATTATATGGAGATACATTAAGTCACTTTTTTGAAAGTAAACACCAGTTCATGCAGCCCATATTCTCTGTTTTATGTTAATCACTTGCCTTGTCTGGTAATGCAAATGTTTGCTGAAGGCCAGAGTGAAAGAGCACCTCCCCAACAGCACACAGGGGGTGATCTGTGTCACGTCACGACGGCACATTGCAGCACAAATCATACGCAGAGAAATCAAAGATACAATCATGCCAATGGGTGAGAAGAAAGCCTTCGCAGCATGACATTATACAGCCGTGCCCAGCAGTAGAGTTTGTTGCTGTCAATTAAAATGTACGCATCTCAGAGCGGGAATGTAGATCTGAAGTGCTCTTCTAAAGGTCGGATCAGTTTGCCAAGTGACACTGGGTCCAAGTGATACACATTTAATTAGTGCATGTCTACATTTTCACTAATTCATTGGCAGCCTATGGGTGGCTGTATCCTTTAGCTTGGACAGTATGTACTGTACGAAATCATTCATTAAACTTCTAAAACTAAATAGGTAAATACAATAGAGCTCTAAATGACATCCAGGGCTTTAACATGCTGTTTTCTTAATTAGGTGATTAACATTTTACCTCGGATCTGTTGCATTCAGCTTTGCTTCTGTTTAAACTAAACAGGTAAGGATGTCTATAATAACTGGAAAAAGCTATCAATTTTAATAGCGGTCCTAACAACAACAACAACAACAAAAGTTTATTCAAGTGTGCTCTCAGTATCCACCAGTATCAACCAATGAGCACCAGCATGACAGTCTAACTTTTGTTGAACTGTTGTCCTATTCTGGTTTCCAGGAACCCATGTTAGTTGGTAAAACAAGCAATTTAATTATCGAAACAGAAACTTTTGAGTACTACTGAGAATAAAAATGAGCCCAGGGTCAAGCTGTCCTGTTGGCTGCCACAACAAAAGCAAGAAACTGAAGGAATTCCTGGAAATGACTTGTTTTGAGAATCAGGATAACCAAATAGAATGTCTGCATCGGTATGACTTCGGCATTCTCAAGACTGATGCGAGAAAACAGCGTTTATAGGGGTCATGACAGGGGTTTTATTATTTTAATATGTTCCTTGATGCTCACTTATATATAAAAAAAGAGCGGAAAAATTATTATTTTCAATCCTCATTCTGACCCTCTGTTTTTTAAGGGTGATTCCTTTAAGGCTTGTCAGTAAACAGCCATGTTTATGATTGGCTAATGTCATTGTATAGGAAATAGCATCAATGCCCCGTCAATATGATGAGAGTAAGAGTGATATAGTTGCTGTAAAATCCAGGACAGTTGGCTGCTTCATATTTTAACAAAAGTTTCTTTGTGAACACTCCATTTCACTGTGCCTCATTTACAAAATAAATTCTGCCCAACATTTTTTCTTGTTCAAGAACCTGTTTCACTTGGCTATGCATCACAATAGGGAAGAAAAGATTATCACAACTTCCATTGCCATTGAGAACTTTAAAGGCACAATATGCAAGTTTTCGTCGCTAGAGGGCGCATATTCAAAACAAACAAGAAACAAAGACGTAGTTTGATGATGCCGTGACTGAGTGTGGAATCATGGGAGTTGTCGTCTTCATCCCCACAGGCGACGCAATCCGACGGGACTCATGTTCATTGATGAGCTAATGTATTAAAGATATATTAAGGTCACTGTAGTATGAAGCAGGGTGGGGCTAAAAGTCGTGGAAGCGAAACAAGGCCGCTGGAGTGATTGCTAATGAAGGACGAGCGCGACACACGGCTCGATAGCAGCGGAGCTTTAATTATGCCACAGTCAACCGCTTCCGCTTCTTCCGGTCATGCGTATGTGGGGTAAAACAGCGCTGTTTTATACTAGATACATTTGAGTGTATTGAAAGTTCTGTTATAATGCTACTCTGTGCGTTCATCACCTGTCTAATAAAATGCATAACATATTAAAGTGTTTGGGGTTTCCATGTTTTCAACAAAATAAAACCGGAAAAATCGAGGAGTTATGATGTCATTGGCAGGCGACACAATGACACTATGGACACGATCCGTGTCACTAGTTAAAATTGCTTATTTCTCTGGATTTAAACATCCTTCAAAACATTTGGGATAATGTAAGTACACAAGTCAGCAAAATATATAACACTGTTCTAGTGGTTTTGGGATATTTTTATCAAAAAATCTTACATACTGTGCCTTTAAGCGACTGAATGCCAGTCAGCAGGGCCTCTGTTGCATTGATGTATCCACCTTATTTTTCAATGCAGAAGTAAGTTGTTTTCTGTGAATGTGCGAGACTTCTGGTTCATTAGCCGCTGTGTAACGAGAAGAACAATGGTGAAACTGTTTGCACTACAAACCAGTGTGTTCAAAATTAAGATAATACATTAAAAGGATATGGTGAGAAACACCGGTTTGCAACATCAAGCAGCAAAATGAGCTGTTTTGTACATCTAAAAATAGCTGGAAGCAGATTAGACCGGAAGCCAGACACATTAAATTTACAAATGGCTGCGCCCACTCCTACGGGAAAAAATCAGGTGGATCGCCATTTGTCAATGTCTTGCTCTAATGCCACTCATATGCAACTGTATTTGCCTGTGATGTCACAGATCCCACAATATCCAAATGAGCCATTTTAGAGCTTGGTTAAATGCATTGTTTATAATGAGGCTGTTTAAAGCTGTTTTAATGATACAAAGACCTCTTATATTAAAAGATCAAGGAAATTTTGATTTCTCATGTCATGACCCCACAAATAAGGTATTTTAGTGCTCTCATCATGTTGTGGACGTAAAGTCATCCGAATGACTTTAATCGGGCTGCTTCATGTCATCTACCTACTGATTAATCTTTAACAGGTCAGGCACTGCCAAAAGACGGTCATTTTTAGCTTATTTTAGCTTTTAGTTTATTTTTAGCCATTTTCATAGGTTTAACATTAAACGATCACCTAGGAAAATACGATTTGACTGAAAACACTGGAAACTGGAAATGTAAACCAGTTTTCTGGCAAGACTTCCACATTCAGGAAAATAGGATATTTATTTTAGACTAAAAATAAAAGTATACTTTCAGTCTACTTTTTATGTACTCATCAGAGATATACTTTAACAAAATTATACTCAAGTATAAAGTTTAAGCCATATTTGGACTATACTTTTACTTAATATTTTGACCAAGATATAGGCTACTTGAAAATGAAAAATAAACGTTTACTTCAATGTACAGTATCTCACAGAAGTGAGTACACCCCTCACAATTTTGTAAATATTTTATTAAATCTTTTTATGTGACAACACTGAAGAAATGACACTTTGCTACAATGTAAAGTAGTGAGTTTACAGCTTGTATAACAGTGTAAATTTGCTGTCCCCTCAAAATAACTCAACACACAGCCATTAATGTCTAAACCGCTGGCCACAAAAGTGAGTACACCCCTAAGTGAAAATGTCCAAATTGGGCCCAATTAGCCATTTTCTCTCCCCGGTGTCATGTGACTCATTAGTGTTACAAGGTCTCAGGTGTGAATGGGGAGCAGGTGTGTTAAATTTGGTGTTATTGCGCTCACTCTCTCATACTGGTCACTGGAAGTACAACATGGCACCTCATGGCAAAGAACTCTCTGAGGATCTGAAAAAAAGAATTGTTGCTCTACATAAAGACGGCGTAGGCTATAAGAAGATTGCCAAGACCCTGAAACTGAGCTGCAGCACGGTGGCCAAGACCATACAGCGGTTTAACAGGACAGGTTCCACTCAGAACAGGCCTCGCCATGGTCGACCAAAGAAGTTGAGTGCACGTGCTCAGCGTCATATCCAGAGGTTGTGTTTGGGAAATAGACGTATGAGTGCTGCCAGCATTGCTGCAGAGGTTGAAGGGGTGGGGGGTCAGCCTGTCAGTGCTCAGACCATACACCGCACACTGCATCAAATTGGTCTGCATGGCTGTCGTCCCAGAAGGAAGCCTCTTCTAAAGATGATGCACAAGAAAGCCCGCAAACAGTTTGCTGAAGACAAGCAGACTAAGGACATGGATTACTGGAACCATGTCCTGTGGTCTGATGAGACCAAGATAAACTTATTTGGTTCAGATGGTGTCAAGCGTGTGTGGCGGCAACCAGGTGAGGAGTACAAAGACAAGTGTGTCTTGCCTACAGTCAAGCATGGTGGTGGGAGTGTCATGGTCTGGGGCTGCATGAGTGCTGCCGGCACTGGGGAGCTACAGTTCATTGAGGGAACCATGAATGCCAACATGTACTGTGACATACTGAAGCAGAGCATGATCCCCTCCCTTCGGAGACTGGGCCGCAGGGCAGTATTCCAACATGATAACGACCCCAAACACACCTCCAAGACGACCACTGCCTTGCTAAAGAAGCTGAGGGTAAAGGTGATGGATTGGCCAAGCATGGGCATCCTCAAACGGAAGGTGGAGGAGCGCAAGGTCTCTAACATCCACCAGCTCCGTGATGTCGTCATGGAGGAGTGGAAGAGGACTCCAGTGGCAACCTGTGAAGCTCTGGTGAACTCCATGCCCAAGAGGGTTAAGGCAGTGCTGGAAAATAATGGTGGGCGCACAAAATATTGACACTTTGGGCCCAATTTGGACATTTTCACTTAGGGTGTGTACTCACTTCTGTGAGATACTGTATATATATAAAAAAATGGGCTAGAAGTGTATAGCTAGTAAACTAACAGTATACTTATAAGTTCATTTGTAGTATAGTTCACAGTTGCAATACAAAAGGAAAAAAAAAAAACTAGTTGTGTACTCAAAGTTTACTACTGTTAAACAGATGTAATTTTATAAGCTGAAAAGCCAATTTAGTCTCAAGAAGTGTTGAAATAGCAGTACACTTTCAAGCATACTACTAGCACATTGATTTATTACATTAAGCGACTTTTATAGCTGAATGAAATTTTATTCTGTCAGAGAGCACCATTGCTTTTTCTTTTTGCAGTCAGATGGTGTAGTTATCGCATCTAGCATCTCGCTAGCAGGGCCATGCTAATCAGCTTTAAACAACCTTCGTATGCATTTGTTTCGTATGGCAAGAGCTCTTAATATCCGGGGTTGTCAGCACTCCGACATTTGGCAAACAGTGCTGACAACCCCGGATATTGAGAGCTCTTGCCATGCTGTTAATCTATTGATTCTATAGATCATAAAATATCAGCCCATGTAGCTCATCAATCTGATCTGAATCAGTTGTTTTCCTAAAGGTCATGTAATTTGACAAACAGACCCTTCACCATCTAGACCTCATGTGATCAGGCGAGGAGAAGTATAAAATCGTCCTGTTCTTGAGGAGTTTTAATTGACTGTTGCTCCATGCAGCTGCTGAGTCATTCGCATGAAAAGCGCTCCACACAGCAGTGTTTCGTCACCTTTTATTCATTGAGGATGACACACTTTTGTCATCTACCCCCTTGAGTTATCCATTCAAGGTCTGCTTTTAATTGTCAGAGCACTTACGTCAGATGTAGGCCTTGATGTTTAGGGGAACCAAAGATCTGTGTGAGATGACCGTTCATATGAATTCACAAAACCCTCTTGTTCTCGACACCTGCAGATGAACCGATCTGTGTTGTTTATTTGGCATTATATCAAACTATATTTATACCTTTCCAGATATCCCTCACAGCTTGGCCTGCTTTCCACCCAGGAGGTTGTAGCCTTTTGAATTTCATCCAAGAGAAGATCGATAAGAACAACCAGGCCATTAAGTTGTCATTATGTAGACTATATTGTTTACAGTAAATGGAAAGTTCTGCAGTATGTGTATGTGTAATTGCTCCATATCTTGCTGAACAAGAAGCCTAGCTTCACAACTACTCAGCTGGTTAGTTAAATACAACATAAACACTATCATCTTGTGCCCGTGTTATATGTCCTTTATGCATCCAATTTGGGATTCTGGTCAGCGTAGATGCATTTTTATTTTATGTGAAAATTTCCAATTCATTGGAATCTTCCTGTCATCCTTAAAAGAGTAGATTGCCCATAAAATAAAGAGGTCATTATTTATATATATGCTGCATTTATTTGATCAAAAATACAGTAAAACAGTAATATTGTAAAATATTATTACAAATGTATTACACATTTAAAGTAACTATTTTCTGTTTTAATATATTTTTAAATGTATTGTTTATTCATTTGATGACAAAGCTGAAGTCTTCATTGTCACATGATCCTTCAGAAATCATTCTAATACGCAGATTTGATGCTCTAGACAATTTTTATTATCAGTGTTGAAAACAGTTGTTCTACTTAATATTTTTGTGGA
Source organism: Sinocyclocheilus rhinocerous (assembly GCF_001515625.1). Lineage (NCBI taxonomy): Eukaryota > Metazoa > Chordata > Actinopteri > Cypriniformes > Cyprinidae > Sinocyclocheilus > Sinocyclocheilus rhinocerous. The sequence goes on from NW_015625581.1 coordinate 301,908, forward strand.
TACCGACACATTCTTTAATGAACAGAAAGTTCAAAAGAACAGCGTTCATTTGAATTTTTCTAACAATGTAAAAGTCTTTACTGTCACTTTTGATAAATTTAATACATCCTTGCTGAATAAAAATCTTACAGACTCCAAATTTTTGGAATTTCTTTCAAATGTTAATTGGGTTGAATGTCAATTACATGAAACACCAGTGATTCTCTCAAGTGTTTCATAGCTAAACAACATGGTTAAGCACATTAGCAGCATATTAGATATTCTGTGTCTGTATTTTGCTATATTACATATAATCCTCATTGATGTTGGCCACATAATTTCGGTGGATAATATATAGTTGGCTAATAATGGAGTTTTTGCATTCCAAGATTTTCTGATTGACAGGCTGATCTCACAAAGTGACTCACTGTGTCATTAAGGTAATGTTCTCCAGGCAGAAATCATGAAAAGCTCTGAAGAATAACTGCACTTGTGTTGGAATCACGCAATCATGTCTGCTTTGCTTTTGAGTTAGGAACAATGCCGTGTGGCCTGAAACAGTCTGCGTATCTTTGAGCAGATGCTTCAAACCACTAAACTCCGCTAAAAAACAAAACTCCTACAGCAATGTCTAATGCTGTTTGAGGCTAGAATATCACCTGGGTCAATTTCTCAATGCGGTACCTTTTCAACTTCATGACATGTTGAAGAAAAAGTTGTTTGGATATGATACTTTAACATTGCATCATGAGAAGGATGTGTTTATTGTTAAGAAAACAAACCTGGTTGAGTCACAGAGTTCTGGATTGTATCATCTAATACACTGGGCACAAGTGGCAGCTCACTTGACTTTCATAGCTCTCCTTATAATAGTAGGACAGAATAGTCAAAAAGTACATAAACTCACTGTTTTTTTTTTTTTTTGGTTAGTGTACAAGGGGACTCACTAACCAATGTTACATATACAGTATATACATAGAGAGACAGAGAGAGATTTTTTAAATTATTTTTTAATCATTCAAAATTGCTGCTGAATTTGGCAGATGCACTTTTTTTTTGCAAAAGAGCAGCTTTGATATTTAAAGTTATGTTTCATTAAAGGGGGTAGATGATTACAAATGGTCATTTTATATAAAATATGTTTTTAATAGATATTTACTCTGAAAGAACTTCATTAACTAAGGTAACAAATAGTACTATGAGAATTAGGTAAATCAGTCTGCATTTAAAAAAAAAAAATCCTTTTGGGAGAAAGTTCTTCAGTCCATGTAGTATGATGGATGTAGTATGTATTTAGATGTAGTATGATATAAAATGATTTTCCGTAGGGCTGGAAAAAGCACCACATACAGAAAATGACTCTATTTTTCACTGCAAGATAGCTCATTATCTGTACACAGCCCATACTTTCAGCTTTGTCAGTATTATTGTTAATTGTTTGTATTTTATGTCCATGACACAGGAGTCATTCCTCATGAAAGCAATATACTGTTTCTTCTCCACACAGGAGACAAATAAACTACTTTACCTTTGATTTGTGCATCATACTGTATTAAATACGCCACATGAAATCTGTTCTAAGAGCTAACATAACCGGTACATCACAGAAATGTACAAATGTACCAGCAAACATGCCAGCAACCAACTTTGCTGAGATTTCCTATCGTTGTTTTCTTGTTTTTGCTGCAGGCCTCTTTAGTTTTCACAAAGACCCTGCAATTCAATCACTCAGCTCTTTAAAAGCCACGCTGTAAATATTGCATTTCAAGCTAAGTAATATTTTAAGTACAGCAAACATTTTTTATCTGGGTCAAGATCAGTGAAATGTTTTTGTGAGGTAAAAACAGAGTAACAAATGTGACTTCCATGCCTCTTGAATTAGACTTAGACATTAGACAGTTTATGTTGACATCTGTTTTGTAGCCTATGCACAGTAGGCCTACCTTAAATTATCTTATTAACTGTGGTTTGCCACATTCAGTAGTATGCTAGTATTAACAGAGATGAATGATTAAGATTTTTTTGTATGCTGTTTTGGTCAAAATATGGGTTATTCACTATAGGTTGAAAAAAAAAAACAGAAATTGTGACTTTTCTGCTACTTTACTGTAGGGCTTTAAGCTAAGTATTAGCAACAAGAAATAAACACCAAAAAAATTGCATGGTAATGCTACAGTATTTAAAGAGAACCATGTAAATTCCTTGGTATATGAATAGGATAATCATTCAGTATCATTCAATATTGTAATATTCAACTCTGGATCCTCAGCCAAATTTATGCACATGGAAATTCATGACAAGTGTGACAAAGCCAAAGAAACAATAGTCCACAACGCAGGGTCACATGTTTCCTGAAGTAATGGCATGAACAGATGTTGAGTTAAATATACCATCCGATTTTGCGGTACATCCTTGACAACATGTCATGTCATCAATGATCCATTTGTCCCAATTTGGAAATATTGGTTTACTCTTTTTTTTCTTCTCCAGACTGTAAATGAATCATCATTTACTCCCCCTCATGTCATTTCAATCCCGTATGACTTTCTTTCATCTGGAACATAAAAGAAGAATGCTTAGAGAATCTTCATGCTACTATTTTTCATAAACTTGATCAAGCTTGAAAACAGAAAAAAAAAAAAAAAGTGGTCTAAATGACTCATAGACTTCAGAAGTCGTCTGAAGCAAAATGATAGCTTTGTCTGTGGAACAAATTTGCATTAATTTCTGAAATCTTTGCATAATCTATTAAACTCAATTGGTTTCAATCCAGAAAACTGAACTGTGATGACATTTTTGAATCTTTTGATTCACAGAAAAAAATAAGTATGTGGGCAATGACATGGGCAATATGCATATATGTTAAAGGAACCTGGATTCAGTAATTCATCCAGCAATAGCAGTCTTCTGACATCAAGAGGCTTATCGTGAAATATCTTCACCCACTTGACAGATCTCGTCTCCCCTATTCAACACAGTGTCCACAAATAATTTTATGGCTTAAATTCCAGGTGGGTAAACATGAAAATATCAGGCAATGCAGATACGGAGAGGAAATGTGAAGCCAAGCTCATCTGTATACACTGTAAGTCTCCTAGCACCTAAAAGAGGCCTCTTGTCAAAGAGACATCAGAGTGCCCAGCATGCCTTGCGATCATGAGATATGTCCGTGAGTGACATGAATAGTACGACTGTTGGGGGTGAGAATCGAAAGAATTCCACCAAAGTGGCTTTGCTTAAATGAAACATATGCATGTATATGGGCCTTAAACGCATTAAGATGTGCGAGACTGGCTGGGCTGGAAATAACTCATACATTCCTGAGAGCACTTGGCTGTAACTACTGAAGCATTTATGCGACTTCACATCTCTCAAAGACGTCAAGCAGGGGCTCAATTCCTTCTGAAAGGAGTCCGAGATTCGAAAGGGGCGAATTCGTTGGTACTCTGCCTGTGTGGCTGTGAAAGACGTGCCAAGTACCGTGTCCATAAGTAAGCTTCTGAGCTGATGAGGTTCTGGCCAAGGGAGAGGCCTTTCATAGAGTCTTGAGAAAAAAGGAGGCAGAGAGAGACAGAGATAGAGAGAGATTGAGGAGGATAGGTGGGAGGTTAAGACGACCATGAGCTGATTCTCTTGGTTATCTGGCAATCCAGATCTGAAGACTTCTCAAAAAATTCGAAAAAAATTCCAGTTCTCTCTTGGCTGGTCAGTCAGGGTTTACTTTATCTTTTTTTGGGTAAACACAAGATTTAGTTTACATTATTTTGTAAAGACGATTTTCAAAACTGGTATGTAAAAGTGCATTTAATATAGTCCATATTTATATGTAAAGAAACAATTAATACTTCTGAACATGGGCGTTGCTAGGCCACTTTTAGGGGGGCTATAGGGCTATAAATTTCATATGAAAACAGCGGCAGACTTCGGCTCCTCCCCGTCTTTCAGCGCGTTCTTCAATAAGCTGACCGCGGCGGCGCAGAGCGAGAAACAGAGGGCAAGGTGTGTGTTTATCGATAGATTGTTATAATATCTGCAACTGTGCAGTTCTTTAATATCTGCAACTGTACAGTTCTTTGTCATAAATACAGTTTACAAAATATCATGGGGGAGCAATCGGTTCCCCATCTACTGTAAAATTTCGCTGCGTTTCCTCATCACACTAGAGCCGTTTCCTCCAGCAAAAATTAAACCGCATACTTTATGAAACGATCACGTTGCCATTTTCATTTGAAAATTTAACTTTCAATATAATACATATTACAGTGCATGTGCAAAGAGGTTTGCATACTTGAGCTAAAGAAAGAGGGCTGTACTAGAAAAGCAAACAGTAAAATTTTGTAAACAGGTGTGTGTGTGAGATCAGGAAGGCTTATTCAGTACTCAAATGTTATTCCTATCTAAGCAATACAGTGGAATACTGCAATAAGTTTAGTAAACCATCGCTATTAGTCAAACATTTTTTTATTTATATATTTATTATGATTACCCTCATTGGGGGCTGAGCCCCCCTAAAATGAAAATCATAGAATCGCCCCAGCTTCTGAATAATGTTTAAAATCACATACACTCACAAGATGACGGCTCAGGTCATATTAGAAGCCTAAGATGATTTATTTAACATACACTCTTAAAAATAAAGGTTTTAAAAGGAACCACAGAAGAATCATTTTTATTTCCCCCAAAAGAACCTTTTAGTAAACAATAAAAAGAACCTTTTGAGCAATAAAAAGGTTCCATGGATTCCATGCATTTTTGAAATCACATTAGCAGTTGAATAGTCTACAAAGGTAAAAAACAAAAACTGACACACTTCAGCTTTAACAGAAAAATAACTTTTAAAAGAAAGAGTAGTGTGTCCTTTAATTTATTCACTTTTTTTTTTAGCTTTCTATTTAGTTTTCTTTTTCCATTTTTCCAACAGTTAAACATACCACTCAAAAAGATCTTGTGAAATAATTTGTTCTTTACTGAGTGGTTAGCACATCAGGCTAATTGATTCAAGAGGAATTCACAGATTGAAATTTATGGATACACGTTCCATTTTGATTAAACTTTTGCCACAGTTGGTGGTAGCTCTCTCAAATAATTAATGGTCTAAAACAAAAGTATTGCACTCTATTCAGTGTGTTTCAAGAGCATTGTATGAGATGTGTCTTCACGCTCATCTATGTGTGCGTAGGTGTATGTACAGCTTGCTTAATGGCTGTACTGAGGAAATGGAGGTAGTGCAGCGTGCACGGAGGGGAGCATACAGTATAATTATAGTGCTAGTGGTCAGGCAATTGCCTCCGTAGGTGTAGTCAAGAGGAACTGATGATCACACCTTAGCATTAGTCGTCTGCTTAGTGGATACCTGGTTTCTGACCTTAAAACTCACTCACATGAGCAGTTGAATAGTCTACTACTCGCTTTTTTCAAATGGAGTCAGAAATAGCATAAATCCCAGTTCCAAGCACATGAATGACCAAGCGAAGTTGTATTTACTAGCAGGGAAACTTGGAATTCTAGCTGATACACAAGCTGTGACATTTGAAGGGGCATGTCTCAATTTCAAACATTGCAGAAAGACTTATCTATAATATAGAAATCATAACATAGGGCTATCTGTAGAGATTCGTGAGAGGAAAGCAAGTGTGCAGTGAATAATAATAAACGATTATGCAAGTTTTAAATTTTACATTCTGTATTGTAGCTCTCTTGGTGATACTGGTAGAATATCGGGTGACTCTCAGACAATCAGAATCAAGGAGCAGAAGTAACTGTTGTATAAATATACATAAATTGGTCTTTAAAACATTTAAAACATGGACTATTAATTAAATATAAATGAAATGGAATTTGCTAATGCAGTTTATAATGGAAAAAAAAATAAATGTGTAGTGCCATTTCTGTAATGGAATTGCAAAAATAATAAGTGTTTGCAAACAGGTAAAACAGCTATACCTCTTACCCAAACTCATGCCATTGGTTCAGTCACTGTTGCTGTTGTCGGCCTGGTCAGGATATTTCCACACTTTTTGGACATATCAACCTACAAATGGTTTCTATATTGTTGTCTCAGCATATTACGTTTGGAAAAAAATGACACATATGACACATTTCAAAGTAATAAGGTAAAAGGTAAAAAACAAAAACTGACACACTTCAGCTTTAACAGAAAAATAACTTTTAAAAGAAAGAGTAGTGTGTCCTTTAATTTATTCACTTTTTTTTTTAGCTTTCTATTTAGTTTTCTTTTTCCATTTTTCCAACAGTTAAACATACCACTCAAAAAGATCTTGTGAAATAATTTGTTCTTTACTGAGTGGTTAGCACATCAGGCTAATTGATTCAAGAGGAATTCACAGATTGAAATTTATGGATACACGTTCCATTTTGATTAAACTTTTGCCACAGTTGGTGGTAGCTCTCTCAAATAATTAATGGTCTAAAACAAAAGTATTGCACTCTATTCAGTGTGTTTCAAGAGCATTGTATGAGATGTGTCTTCACGCTCGTCTATGTGTGCGTAGGTGTATGTACAGCTTGCTTAATGGCTGTACTGAGGAAATGGAGGTAGTGCAGCGTGCACGGAGGGGAGCATACAGTATAATTATAGTGCTAGTGGTCAGGCAATTGCCTCCGTAGGTGTAGTCAAGAGGAACTGATGATCACACCTTAGCATTAGTCGTCTGCTTAGTGGATACCTGGTTTCTGACCTTAAAACTCACTTTAATCTTTAGGAATTTGGTAAAGTTGCTTGGATATATTTGCTTAATTGTGTGGCTGAAAATTTAAATTAAAAGAAAAATGTAATTCTGTCCCTCATTTGGTTCCAAACCTTATGATTTTCTTTCTCATGTAAAACAAAAAAGGAGATAATTAGCAGAATGTTCATGCTGCTATCTTCCACACTATAAAACTGACTAATGAACAGTTTGTCAAGCTCCAAAAAAAACAAAAAAAAACAGAAAGCATATAAAAGTATGCAATTCATGCATTTCCACACTGAGCGCGATGCGAATTGCAGACGAACGGTGCTTTCACACCGAACGCAAAACAATTGTTCGCCTTCTGCTAATTCACGCCTGCACGCTAGGTGGCGCCGACCAACAATACATTTTTCCTCAGATATGTATCTCGTAAATGGATTTAACATCATCCGCTGCTCAATATACAGCATTAAATTAAGATAAACAAGGTTCTACACCAGAAACAAACTATCTATAATGCTTACAAGAATAGGCTACATTCTAAAATTAGAAGTACAATTAGCATCAAGCTACACTTGAAAATGTATGTAATTATTAATGTATTTGCTTACCCACTTTAAACCATCATCAAATGCTTGTAATAACTTCCACTTGTGATCTATATTTGATTTTGATTAATAAGCAGACACATGCACTCTTTGTATGTTTAATAACGCTACACTGCTAATATTTGTCATAAACATCCTTTATTGCTACAAAAATACCATGAGCTGCATACAAAACACATACAGAAAATATATCTTCATAATCATGTCTATTTGCTTTAATATTTCATGTGTAGAAAAAGAGTGAACGCGCTGACTCATAATAACACTCGCGCACGTGGAAGAAAACGGACGGTGCTCTACAGATCACATAATTCAGTGGACAATTAATTAGGTCACGTGATCCTAGCTAAAATCATATTGGACGGGCCATGTTTTCGCTTTGCGAAACTGAAAAGATTCGTCGGACTGGTGCGAAAAAAAAACATTCGCATTTTCGGTGCGCGAATGTTCGCGGTCTATGTGGAAGCCTCCATAGAAATGTATTGTTTTATTCCATCGCGTCCGATATTCATTTTGCTTTTTCTCGCTCAGTGTGGAAAGGCCTTTATTAAGTAATTCAAAATCTTATTATAAATATATATATTATAAAGTTATTTTTTAATGATAATGATAATGAATGAGTCCTTGTGGCTCTCAAATCTCATTCATGGGTATGTATTTTTAAATATGTTATGTCAAAACATGTCGCTCCAGGTTTGACATAAATAATGCAAAACATTTTTGTGCCAAATTAGAATATGTATATTGAATGTGCTCTACAGAAAAAGTAAAGATTATCGGTCTGTTTTTCACACAAAGCTATCATACAACTTCAAAAGACTTTGAATATGTTGCATGAGCCTTGCATGATACTTTTATGGTGTTTTTCCCCTCATTTTGCCATCTTTTTGGAGCCGAGTGGCTGTTCTTGTATTGAAAAGAACACCCAGCCTAACATCTCAATTTGTGCTGTACAGAAGAAATAAAATGTTTCATGTGAGTAAATGCGTGAACTATTCCTTTGAAAATGCTTTCACTGTCCAAATATAGTTATATAGTTGTCATTGAAGCATTACAATTGAATGTGAAATGTGAAATCCCATACTCAATGCAAATTAAATTGTGAAGTTACGCAACATTTCTAAAACATCCCACCAGTCAAACACGGAGAGGCCAACATCCTGCCTTGACTTTAAAAAGTAGCCAAGTTAGTATCATCAGAGGAGTCCATTATCTGCTCCATCTCTTGCTGCAAGGCATATTTAATTGAAAGGAAAAAGGCAGAGGAGGGAATGAGTCAGGTATTTTTCACTCTTTTTGCTCCACCCTCCACACACACTCACTTTTCAATCTGTTTTCCCCTCAGCATCGTGAGCAGGGGATCACTTCGACGGTGAGATGTGGGTGGATGTGTCTGTGTTTGCGCTCACAGAGCCTGCGTGGTGTCACGGAGGTTTTGGAATCCGCCTCAGCGCTGGGGAGGGCAGGAAAAGATGGAGAGAGAGAGAGAGGGAGGGAGGGAGGAAAACATGCTGGCAGGCTCTTCACAGACAGCTGCAGACTAGTGGGCGACCCGGTGAGAGTGTCCTAAACCTGTGCCAACGGAAGGGAGAAAAAAACAGGATGGTGAAACAGAGTAAAACTGATCTATGCACAGATGCACACTTCACTTCCTTTAAGGTTTCACACCAAATCAATTTAACTTTTTACACTGTAAAATATTTTGTTACATTTAGGGTCAAAATAACGGCATTTGTGTAATGGCAAAAATTAATATAGCTTGTGCTATGTTGATATACTACAACCACAGTAATCTGCTTGATACCTTTAAATGTTTTGATAACCACCATCATAATTAGCATTAATAATCATTAAATGTGTTTTGTTTTCAGTGCCCATGGCCATTAATCAATTAGACATAGACACAGATGGTGCACAAAACACAAAACCCCATAGATGTAACACACATGACAACACAATAAACATAAACTACATGAACATAAAATACCCCAGAACCTTGATTTACAGTACCAGCGACTCTCAAACTGTGGTACACAAATTGGCATAATTGACAAAAGCACTAACATTGAATTGACTGATTGATTAATCAACTGTTTGTGTTAACATTAATTGTGACAAAGTGTTTCTGTTCCTCTCTGGGGAACAGAATGAGCAGTTTACAAAAATTTTAGTGCAATACAAAAAACAAACAAACAAACAACAACAAAAACAGTACTGGTAAAAGTGAAAATACTTAAAGCTAGAGTATGCATTTTTTTTTTCAGAAACACACACACACACACACACATCTGCTTTGCATTTGGTCCGAATGTAATGATAGGATGTCCTACCTGCCTGTCAACTTATGCATTTGTATACATTCTGCACGCAGCCAATAGCAAGAGTTTGGGGCGTGGCTACTGTTGCAGGCTGAGCCAGAGTATGCTTAACCGAAAAATTCAGATCACACACATCTGCTTTGCATTTGGCCCGAATGTAATGATAGGATGTCCTACCTGCCTGTCAACTTATGCATTTGTATACATTCTGCACGCAGCCAATAGCAAGAGTTTGGGGCGTGGCTACTGTTGCAGGCTGAGCCAGAGTATGCTTAACCGAAAAATTCAGATTCCGTACACAGAAGTGCAAGAAAAATTCGAAGACTTCACAAAATACACAGAGACAGACAATGGGATAAAATAAGGGTAAACACAGGCAGTGTTTTTACAAGATGGAGGAATAAGTCAGAATATTTAGGTTTCAATCGATATGATGAAGTTGCGGAGTTTCTTCTCAACAGGTAAGCTAGACTTAAAGTTAAATGTATTCCTAATACAGTATGTTGGACCTTTTATTGGAAGTGGTTTACTTTTACCGTTGAGACATGCCTTCACTTTTATAGACCCATAAGAGCTGTGTTTGTGATGTTTGATAGGGCTTTGCAAAGGATGTTTGAAAACATGCTTTATTTTGGTAAGTCCGCTAGATGACACTAGTAGTGCTGAAATTGCCAACGTGAGCTTTAAGACATATGAAAATATTGTAATGAAAGATTATCACATTCATGTACTATGGTATTCTGAGGGACTCAAAGAAGGCTTTGGTATAACATGCTATTTTTTATTAGTGCTAGGTTAGTCCTAACTTTCTCACAGGTGCTGTAAAAATATCCAGTTAAAGGGTTATTTCACCCAAAAATGAAAATTCTATCATTAATTACTCACCCTCATGCCGTTCCAAACCCATAAGACCTTTGTTCATCTTCAACAACCAAGCATGTGTGCATTTGCTCTGACACACTCAGCCGATTCCAGCTTGATACCTTAGGCCTAATTGAACCGCACAACAGCATGGAGGATGTTTAATGAACAATGAAATCAGGTCGTTACAATATGGCCATGATATAGAGGAGGCCATATTCTGCTGTATGTTTATATTATCGATATTGATTCATAAATGTGTCCTAGGACAGCAGAGATAGTAAATTACTGTGTGCCACAGGCGCAGTGATAGATGCTCTGCAGGTATATGCATAGCAGCCGCGTGCCAGCGCAGAGGTGAAAGGATTGTTGACTGCATAAGTGAGCGCTCTGGCAAGAAGTCAAAGGCGTCTGTGGTTTAGCAGGTCTGCTGCCAGCCTGGCAAATGAATGCCTTATTCCCATGCATGCACTGCATTCAAATGGATTTGAGCCTCACATATACCCTGAACACAATCCAGCCCCTGCTTTCAAAGTGCTTCCTGACTTCTCAAACCCTCTAATGTGCCATTGTGCGGAGCATAATGCCACCGACTGCTGACCAGACAGCGAGAGTGATTCCAGAAAATGCTATCACACCCTGATAAGCTATTCAGCTAAGGGTAGCCAGTCATCAAATCGTTCCCAGGGGCGTCAATGGACACAAAAGTGACAATGCAGGGACTGGAGAGACTCGTACACAATCAGGAGAAGATAAAAAAAAAAGCGGCCGCCTTTTATCTGGCTCTGAATATAGATGGTTAAAACAAGTGCATGCTATATTTGTGAGCCAAATACTCGCAGATATAAAGGGTGGCTGGAAATTTCATCTTTAGCTGACGGACAAGGAGCAAGCCGGTAAAAATGACCCGAGCCTTGTGCATAGGCACTTAGCCAATTTTAATTATGCATGCCATGTGTCCACTGTCCAAATAACCCTGTGTGCTTGTTCCTTGTAAGTGTATCAAGCACTATTTACAGCTGTGGAGTAGAACGGCCCTTAGGGATTGGGCTTTGGATGGCTGGAGTAACCTCAAAGTACACAAGTCAGACATTGCACTCTGCCTCCATACTGCTGCAAATAAGAGCCCTTCATTCAGGAGTCTGGGGAGAAAAGAGGCATGTCACAGCTGGCAGAGGAGATGTAGCTCTTTTGTAGGGCTTTTAGAGTAGGTGGTGTGTTTATCCCAGCAGTCGGGACGAAAGCTGCCACTGTGAGGTCACGGCACGTGTTGCATGAGTCTATATATGTTTTTGAGACTGTGTATGTGTGTTTTTACATGCTTGAGTGTAAGTGAATGCAATACTGTGGCTGGTCTACATTAGAGCTGGATTTCTTCTGCATAGAGCTGTACTGGAACTTCACAGGCATCTGGCTGAGTCATACAAGTGCTACATTTAAGTTCCTTGGCCTTCTGGACAAGACTGCTGCTAGACATAAAATCTGAAGATGTTTTCTCTGCTCACAGATGTCCCACTCACTGGTGCAGTGGTGTTAGGATGATGAATTTATTCCTTTAGGGCTGTCTCATTTTTGAAATTTTGAGATAGTAAACAAACGAACAAATAATGATCATCAGAGTAGAACTTTGCCATTGTCAGGATAAAGCATACATCTTATGGTAAAAGTATAATGTCAAATTTGTTGTTATTATTTAATCCATGAAACATTATGAATGAACAATAAACAATATTTTAACATGCTTTTTTAATCTATTAAGTTAATACTGACTTCTAAATATATTATTGTTCATTGTTATTCATAATATAAAAACATAATGTAAATAATGTATATATTTGTATATTTCGAAATTAATATCAATCTAGATTATGGAACGCTTAGTTCATTGTTTCATGTTAAAAAATTAAATCAATATTGTCATTATTTTCATACAATTTTTGCATGTAGAATAAAACATATTGTTATTTTTACAATATTATTATTGTTATATAATTATTATAATATCATTATTCTTATAAGAATACTGTTTTGTTAGTGTTATTTGTATCATTATTACTGCTACTGATATTTCAAACATTAATTTCATAACAATTTTCTTTTATATTATTGTGTTATATTATTAAAAATAATAATGATTCATATTTACAAAAAATATTACTTTCAGAATGTATAATTATTTCTGATTTGTATTTACAACAACAACAACAACAATAATAATAACTATAATAATAATAATACATTTAAATATAATGTATTTAAATATTAAAACAATGTAAAATTATTATTATTATTATTATTATTATTATTATTATAACCTGAACACAATCCTGCCCCTTATTTATTTCAAAGTGCTTCCTGTCTTCTCAAACCCTCTAATGTGCCATGAAATATTATGAATGAACAATAAACAATATTTTAACATGCTTTTTTTGATCTATTGTTCATTGTTAATTAATAAAATATAAAATATAATGTAAATAATGTATATATTTGTATATTTTAAAATATTAAAATAATGTATTTAATTATTATCATTATTATTATTATTATTAATCCTTTTTACATAATAGCAATTGACCTATCGGTAAGCCCCTTAGTTACCGTTGCTGTCTAACAATGACAGCTGTCAGTGTGAAAACCTTGCCCCAAGATGTTTTTGATAAATTTTGGACACAGAAGGACCACCACTTGTCGAGGAGCATTCAAGTGGGACTTAAATATGCTATGGTGGGTAACTTCAGGTGCAGCTTCTGTGCAACCTGTGAAAAAAAATGGAATATAAAAACTGAATTATGTTATCTAACTTCATATCTTGTGTCTTATGCTTATAGTCAGTGTTAGCAAATATTGAGTGGTGCTTGCAAAGGCTTTATTACAATTGCTCATACTTAGGGCTAGGGATTTGAACTCATTACATTTACATTTAGTCATTTTGCAGATGCTTTTATCCAAAGTGACTTACAAATGGGGAACATCACAAGCAATTTATTGTACCAGAGCAAGCAACTCTTGTAGTCCCACAATGGCAAGTTTCAAGAGTAAGCTAGAATAGTTCAGAAGTACAAATGCAGAAAAGGGAAAGAGATGGCAAAGAAGAGTTGTTTGATAATTTATTTATAGAAAGTGTGTTTGATTGTGAATGTGGCTTAAGTTAAGTGCTTGTACAAATGCTTCTTGAAGGTTGTGAGTGGAAGTTTGGAAGCTCTACCAGCTATGCTTTCTAGTAACCGATTTCTAGAAACTGCGTTTATTTCCTCAGAAGTTTACTTGTTCATTTTTATTAAACAGTGTAATGTCTCAACTGTGAAATGACTGCGAGCATAAGCTTCACCAATTTACCAAAGAGATGTGTACTTAACTGTCTCAAAGGAAGCACAGTCTGTGCCAACCTCGTCCAGTGTCACTGCATATTCAGATCTATGCAAATGTAACTCCTACGTAATGAACTGCTGTTACCACAGACAGTGCAGCATGTTTATGTAAATGATGGCACATCACACACCTCAAAAGACTGCTAAGGTTTCTTTCCTACCGTTAGACTACAATGCGATTCTGAAGAAAAAACTCCTAAAGTTCAAGGCTCTGCAGTCATGATTACCCAATATAATGCCTTCCACTGGCTCGTGCTGTATGTTCTTGTTAGTAAAAGCCCTGATTTTTAATGCTGCTAACTGTTCCTTGCTGTGCTTTTACAATTCTGCTGATGTCGAGGAATGCTGCGCCGCTAAAACTCACAGGGAACATTACATATTCACCAACTTACATTGCTTTGTAACATTTATGCAGGCTGTCATATTGTTGCATTATTCACGAGACACTGAAATTTAGAGGGAGGAGCAAGACAAAACACTTATCAAAGACAATCCACCTTTTTTTCACATTCTTAGGCAGAGATGTAACACACTGCTGCTGTGTCTTCATGGAGTAAGCACATACATATGGAAACTTTTTTTTCCCGCCATGGAATATTCCAACTCATAATTCCAAAATGTTAAATCACAATTGTTGGTGGCATTTTCTGAGAAGAAAAGTCTGTAAATGAGATATGAAAAAAAGTCGCATTTCAAATTTTCTTTCCAAAAATCAGAGTTTATATCACACAATTCTGAATTTATATCTTTCAATTCTGAATTACGTTTTTTGCAATTCTGAATAAAAGGTCTGATTTGTGAGATATAATGTCAGTTTGTATCTTACAATTCTAACTTTTCTTCTCAAAATCAGTTTATATCTCACAATTCTGACTTTTTTTTTTTTTAATGCAGTTCAGAGAAATTGTATTATGAGATATAATAACCTCAGAGTTGAGAGAAATGAATTTGAATTTGAGAAGAAAAGTTGTGAGATATAAACTTACATTTTAAAGTTTATAACTCGCAATTGCAAGATAGAAATCCAACAATTCAGAATTGTGAGATATAAACTCGCAATTCCAAGATGTTAACTCTGACAAGAAAAGGCTGAAAATGCACAACTGCGAGAAAAAAGTCAGAATTGTGAAACTGATATTTCGCAACGCGAGTTATAAACTTTGAAACTTCAGTATACAGTATATCTCAGTTCTGACTTTTCTTCTCATAAATGCAAGTTTAGACGGAGATTCAAATTTTTTTCCTCACAATTTTGAGAATATGTCACAATTCTGACGTTTTATCTCAAAGTCAGAATTGTGAAATAAAAAGTTGAAATTTAATTAATTTTTTTATTCCATGGTGGAAATAAACATCCATATACATACATATGAGACACACATGAAACACTCACATAAACAGACTTAGACCACAGTCTAAGAAAACAGTCAGTAGAATTCACCATTCATTCATGGAATGTAATTTTGGGTCTCATATTTTAAACACGGTAATCCCCTAAACATGGATTTGCATAATCCAATTTTGACAATAATACCAGAGAATAAAAAAAAAAAAAGAAATGGAATAATAACAATTACATTTCACTTTCCCATTCAAATCGAAAGTCCCATTTTCCTGTGGCGACGTATGGAAATATTAGCAATTGCCCTACAAAGAAACATCATGGAGGGCCCATATGGCATGAAAATCTGTAATCAATGAGCACTTCACACCACTAACGGCAATCATCCACATCTGCTGTGAAGGAAAAATGTTGAACCACTTAAACAAATGGTCTGCCATTGCTACTACGGCACTTAAATCATGCATTTGAAAAATCCTGGACCTAATAGCGTCTCATCTTTCTGACATTGCCCAAACAAAAGGAGAACTGCTGCAGGCATCTGTCCATAGTCCAGATGTTAAGATGGATCTGTCATATTCAGGGGTGGCAGATGCTCCATTATATCGACTGCCTCTAAACATTTCCTCTTCAGAATTATAACTAGCCTCCTCTTTCTCCTCGCCATCTAATAGGCTTAGCAAATAAATGGAGGATTTGAATAAATCACAACCAATAACTCACCTCACAGTCTGTCTTTTCCTCTCCCCAAAACCCATTTATGGACATTAGAGTCTGCTCTCTGTAATATTGACAGCTACTTAAAATATTTAGCCCCAGTTTAGACAGCTCAGCGCAAATATAATAAAATCCCATATTCATGCTTTGTAGACTGATTGTAGGTGAATGGACAATTTGCAGAGTGTCTATGTGCATCTTCTTCTCTCCAGATTGGCATCACGTTTAATCAGTCAGATTCATCTGTTTTGCCATTCTGCTTTGAGGCTCACCGAGATTTCCAATCAGTGCAACTCTGATCCAAGCTGAATTGTTGCTGTGTAATATGTGCATATTCTAAAATGCCTCCTTTTATCACTTGATTGTAAAATGCATGTTTAACCAATTGTTGAGGATTTTTGAAAAAACTAGTGAGAAGAACCTAGTGAAAAACTAATATTAAAATGTATTTGAAATACATTTATTTCATTCTAAGTATACTACAAATATATTTACATATTTATGTGCTTAATAAAAATACTCCGCAGTTGTACTTTTGTCTGCTTAACTAGAACAACTCATTTTGTACTTACAGTTTTTCTCAGTCGCTTTGGTACATTTCTCAGATCAGAATTGAAATTCTCAAAACTACCTGTTCAATCTTCACATCATTGTGTCACTTGTGCACATCAAAAAAGCAGTTTCTCATTTCTTTGAACAAGTTGCAAATGCTTTGGTACATCCATGCAAATGATTATGTACAATTCTCTGCTGTTTCCTACATTATCAATTGCTTATGTCATGTTGATCAAAATGTATTATAATGGGTCTCTGTTGAATAGTCTCACCCCCCCACCACAACATTTAGGCAATTTGATTGTGCTAAAGTGGAACTATTGCAAGTATACTTCAGACACACTTTAAATAGCTTGCATTTAAAGACTGATATTATTCAAGAATCATACAATCCTCATCAATAATGACATTGAAATACATTTTAGGCTTAATATTAAGAAATGTGCACACGTAGTACTCCAGATAAAGTTGAATCATAATTTTTATATCAGTAAGTTTTGAGCAATATGTCAGTAAATATGTTAATAGATTTGAACTATACTATACTTACAGTATACTTATATGAAATAAATTTGCTTTTTTACTAGGGGCACCATCAGTAAATAGGTCTATCAACAGTTAACCAAACTGATATTTCAGGAATTTGTTTAATCAAACAGTCATAATACCACAAATATCAGTTCTGTTAATGTATCTCGCATATGCATTCTTTCACCAAAGCAGAAAAAAAACATTATGCTAGCTACTCTGACATAGATTTCTGCACTATTTATTCAGTGGCACTGTATCACCAGTATTGAATCTACAAAGCCAAATATACAGCGTGACCAGTGTAGTTTGATTAAAGAATGAATGACTGTTATGATTCTGCTCTCTTTAGTGAATTAAAAACATTCAGCACAACCAGTATTTCTCACTCTTGAACAAATTACTAATTTGAGCTGGTTCCTTTAAGTGAATTCAGAAAATACCACACAACAATAGGCTGTCCAAGTTGTAGATGAGTTTGTTTCTTCATTGTAACAGATTTGGCAGAAATTTTGCATCACATCACTTTCTTACCAGTGGATCCTCTGCAGTGAATGGGTGCCGTCAGAATGAGAGTCCAAACAGCTGATAAAAACATGAAATAATCCAAAAGTAATCTTAACAAATCCAACAGTAAGACTTTAATTAAAACTTTAAATCGCTGCTTCTTTAAACTTTAAACCTTAGCTTCTGGCCAAAATATAAGTCCATTATCCAGAATAACAATTTCTCCAATAAAAAAAAAAGTAATCTCATCTGAATCAGGGGGAAATATGCAGAGATAAAGCTCTGTTTACAAACAAAACACTTCTTAAGAAATATTTCTTATTATTTTGATGTGAGAGAACAACAGGGGATGGATTTTTTCACTGGAAAAAGTGTTATAGATTACGCACTTATATTTTGGCCAGAAGCTAAGGTTTAGAGTTGAAACATCTTAATGATGGATCTGTTTCTTACAAACATGCAGCTTTTCACTTCACAAGATGTTAACTGATGGACTGGAGTCGTGTGGATTCCTTGTGGATTACTGTGATGTTTTTAGCAGCTGTTTGGACTCTCATTCTGACGGCACCCATTCACTGCAGAGGATCCCTTGGTGAGCAAGTCATGTAATGCTGAATTTCTCCAAATCTGTTTTGACAAAGAAACAAACTCATCCGCATCTTGGCCTGAGCATGAGTAAATTTTCATGTAGGGGTAAAGTAATCCTTTAAGACCAATTATTGTAATGGATGTTGGCTTTAAAAAGAATAATTAAGAAGTCTGTGCAGACACTTAAAAAAAAAAAATAAATTACTGAAAATTCCTGCATTCCTTAATTTTCCAGTAATGATTCTTTTAGTACTGTTAAGATACTGAAATCATTAAAAGGAACCAGGACTAGGACCAGAATCATTAAATATGATTTTCATCGCACCAGTGTATGGTATTTCAATCCAGTCTTGCTCATTGGCAAGTTTTACTTGCACTTAACAATATCCAATTAACCTACACTTACTAGCATGCAGACCAGAAGGCATTTAGCAGTAAAGCTCCCTTTCATTATTAATCAGCTGGAATTCATTAGCACAGATACAAATTACAGGTCTGATAACCCTCCTAACATAAACATAGCTTCAGCTGTTTTGATTTGTAAAAGCAAATATACATTTAAATAAGGCAAAAATGTGTGTGACTCAAGACACTTCTTAATTTATGGTAAACATAGACTTTGCAACATTTGCAGTGTTGCATAAAACTTACCGAGAGATCATTTTGCACCCATTGTCTTACCTCCGATTGACTGCTAGCTACAACAGGAATAGCAAGCATTTAACCTCACCACGTCACAGCAGCCTGCCCACTCTAATGAGCAGCCAGCCCTGCAGCTGTGCGGACCGGTGATCCTCAGCAGGCACACACACACACACACACACACACACACACAAACAAAAGCCCGGCCACTCTGTGGGTAATGCACCAGATCACCAGCACCTCTCTACAGATGGATGCCCACTCAATGCCTGCGTGCTTCTTTATGAGTGCTGCAGAGAGCTGGGGAACTTCAGCCTCCACAATGCATCCATCCTGTGCCAGCCCACAGCTCCCTCCTGCCCCCTTCTTCAAGTACTGCCTCCAGAGAGTCAAGGTTACAAAGTATGAAGAATGACTGTCAATCATACTTCAAAAGGTTTACCAACCTTAAATTGTGACTGAGTGCATTTGGAGGATGTGGTGGATAGGTGCTGTTCCCAAGAGTGCAGGAAGTCAATATGCAATGATGCCAGCCTAGTTTCTCTTTCTTTCCGCTTTTTTTTTACCCCCTCTCTTTATGATTCCAGCAAGAAACAGTAAAATTATATTTTGAGAATTCTGCCTGTATGTGTGGACATTGGATGGGAATTTAGTGATTCCTCTTAATGATTCTATTTCAACAATGGTTCCATTAATGATTCTTGTAGTAATTCAGTAGGAAAAACTAAAATCTTGCCTAATTATGAGATCATTAAGATTTGTTAGAACAATAGGATATAATAGAAATACATTTAATGGAAAGATGTGGGTTTGAACCATTTTAATTACGTTTCTTGCAGTTCTACAACAACTGGTCCTATCTTACAAAATGTGCTCATTCTTTCACAAAACGTATCTATTTTTAACTGAACGTTGTGATATTAACCAGTCAGTAGGTGCATTGGTGACACAAGTGACACGAGCCTTAAGTACAACATAACAATTCATGACGGAAGTAATAGCCTACAGTTTAGATTCAGTAACTGAGTCAGATTAATTCAATAACCGCCCGGATTGAGTCATAGGCGCTTTTGAATCACCAAAAGAAGCAGCTCATATGTGTCGTTCATTCGATAATTGGACAAGACCGTCTCCCAAGAGTCATTCGTTTGGCGATTGCACCGCGCTGATTCTGATTAACTATAAAGAAGCAGCCCTTATTCTGAGTCAATCGTTCTGAAATTGAGCGGTGCTTGTCGCGCTGTATCTCTGTAGACTGTAGCCGCTGAAAAACAGTGCATATTTTAGTAGGGTGCTCCGTTTGAGAATCGCGAACCGATTGTTTGTAAAAAATAATCCGGTACCGGAATTTTAAAAATGGGTTCCCAGTAGCCTGCACAACAGGTATTGTTGTAGCTTTAACTTTGCTAAGGAATAAAGCAAGCTAAATATTCATCCCTCGACCAGCAGCGTGAATATAATTGGCATTGTTTGCCAAAGCTTTTATTCTACACAGCCTACAGTATGCTCTCCCCGCGCTGCTATAAGTCGATTTACAAATTCGAAAATAACTCGCAAGTTTAGATGCTTACTGCATACAGTGATGATGATGTGTAAACATCTCATATTTTGAACTAAACAGTTCTCTCACGTGGCACACAGCCCTCTTCAGTGTCGAACCCAACACCATTTATAGCCTCGCAGTAACTTACAATCTTATTATGAGATTGAACCTTGCCCCAAGTGGACTTGTGGATGATGAGCAGTGCTCTAGTCCAGCTCCTCAACTCAACTAATAAATGACTGGAAATAGTTATAAGGTGCTGTCGCTCGCGTTATGACAGACAAAACTACTCTGCCATGTCTCTGTCTGTGCGGAATACATAAAGGCTCTGCCTTGAATTAACCACTCGCTCTTTAATGGATCTTTGAGGATCGCGCTTGACGCAGTGAGGAGCTGCAGCTCTTTGTATTCCGAGGCCAAGAGGAACCTTGTGTGTGTGTGTGTGCGCGTGATTTTTTTTTAACCCTCGTCCGATATCTACTGCCTCTTAGAAAATGTCAAGGGGGTACATGGTGACATAGGGACCCCGGTTTGGTTACGGAGAGACTCTTGCTTCGCTCTGCGAAAGAGGTAAGTGTTACAAAGTGTGAAGGAACTAAATCATTTTGCACTTACAGCTGTTTTGTTTTGATAATATCCGGTCGAAAAGTATTGTTGAAGCCTAAAATAATGAATGTTATACATCTGAAGCAGGCATTTTCAGCTTTTATAGACCACAGGACCCTCTATCCAGACTCTGAGCCAACCACAGGGACCACCCAGCATAAAAAAGCTGTATTTTATTGGTAACTGTATAATAACTGTCATGAAGAAAAAAAATTACATTATATAATGCTTAACAGATCATCAGTTAGAAAATGTACATTTTATATGTTTCTTCAAATATCTTACTGAAGGACCCAGTAGAGTACGTTCAGGGACCCCTGATTGAAAACCTTGGATCAGAATAAACATGAACATTATTAATATTATTATTTCGGATTTTAGTGCCTGTGCAGTATGTGTCATTGCTGAAAGATCATTCAGTAGAAGATATACAGTAGTTGTACAGCATGTATATAGATGACTGAATGACTGAATTGCACTATAAGCTACAGACAGATTGAGAATCTCCACCCTCGCTTTAATCATTTGGTAAAAAAACGAGACAAATCATTCTTGACTTTCATCAGGAGGATTTACTCAAGAGCTGTGCACCTCGCTTTAATCATTTGGTAAAAAAAACAAGACAAATCATTCTTGACTTTCATCAGGAGGATTTACTCAAGAGCTGTGCCTAAGCATAACCTAACATTCAACGACGAGTTCAAAAACTAAAACATAATTTGTTAGATGCGTACGTTTGTCCCCTTCTCTCTCTCTCTCCGTCTCTCTTATCTTGATTATGCAGCTTGAAGATTGAGTCAGCTGTTTTGTATGCAAGGTGTCTGAGCCAGGCTCTTTGTGGAGGAGAGAGCAATCGTGCCGCGGATACAGAGAAAGAGAGAAAGAGAGAGAGATGGATAGACATACAGATAGACAGACATAGAAGGAGATGGCAAGATGAGGGTGAAAAGACGGCACGTCTGTTTGTGCAGTGTTGGAAAAGCAACGCTCATATTAATATCATATTATCTGGCTTTATAAAAAGCATCCTTTATGCCTGCAGCACTCACTCATAAGGCATAATGAATGATAAATTATGTAGCCGCCCAATGTGCTCACTTAATACATAGACTCATAAAACACAAGTGCAGTTGTTGGTGATATGTGAGGTAGAAGGCTTTTACAGCACCACTGAGTGTGTGTTGATAATGGATAAGGACAGTTCAGAGCCGATCATTCTGAGAGACGAGCACCGTGGTCCAGTAAAATACAGAGGAGAATAAAAGAAAAGATTTACATAGGTGAAGCAGACACTGATAGCAATCAGTTTGTGATTATAGTTTCATTATTATTGAATTATTGATTTTTTTTTTTTTAGCTGTGTCCATTTCAGCTGTGGTGTAGATAGATAGCTAGATAGATATCTAGATAGACAGACAGACAGACAGACAGACAGATAGATAGATAGACAGACAGACAGACAGACAGACAGACAGACAGACAGACAGACAGACAGACAGACAGACAGACAGACAGACAGACAGACAGACAGACAGACAGACAGACAGACAGACAGACAGACAGACAGACAGACAGACAGACAGACGTCGCATCTACGTCGCTTCTAATGTTGGTTTTGTCGGACAAGAAATGAAAGGAGCGCAAGTGTAGTCAGAGACATGTAAGTTATCCATGTGGCTTTTGTACATCCGCGTATTTTCAACAAATGCCTCGGCGTGACTTGTCTAACTTATAAATGCATGCTCTAATGTGTTGAGTTTGACAGTGAAACCTACAAGGACTCTAAATGAACATTAATTCGCTTCGTTTTGCACTAAGGCGTGAGTGTATGTTGGCGTACACGCGAGTTGTGAGCGCGTTTCTTTTGGAATCATTTGACATTCTGCATGGAATTATTTGACAAATACTGACGTGATGCATTTGTGCGGTAATATATGGAATTCTAAGCTACATCCAGCAAGTTAACACTTAATGCCTGCTAGTTTAGGGCTTGTTGAACTTCAAAGCGTCTCACTTAGAGATGTTACAGGCTCTAATGTAACATTAGAGCCTGCTTTTGCTAACATCTCCAGAATGTCGCCAAACGTTTCAGGACCCTGGACAGCAGACAGGTTTGGTTTGCCGCTAGAGTTCGCCTTCAGCCGTAAAAGACAACTGATCGCCCCTTTCAGTCTCGTGAGTGCGATCTGTACATGGCAAATACGCTTATAATAGCTTACGGTGTCCGTTTACGCCGACAGAGCTCTGAAAGTTTTCCAGTCTATTTCAACAATGAACGTGTGCTGCTTACTGCATATAAAAATGCGGTTCGTTTATTACCAGTTGTGTGTTGAATGAAATCAGTGCATGAGTGTCTCTCTGAGGACTGCACGTTAGGATTGCTAAATTAGGAAATCATTTGACTCTGGAAGTCTAATAAATTATTCAGAGACATAATAATTGAGTTAAGATTGAATGTGTGACGTAGACATACTGTGGAGTATGTCTTTTCAAAGATTTCATGAATATATGGACCAGCTTTAGTAAGTTAAAAAGCTTTAAAAGAGAAGACATGAAAAATGACCAAACCTGCTTCGTTTAACAGGATCTGGGAGTCAGTGCAAATGCCCAGTTATCTGTGAAATGTAAGTGCTGCATGCTTTAAACTGTGAAATCTGTGCATCCAATTGGATATGCAATTGATTTTCCTCACCTTGAGTGACATAACTGTACAGTTAAACTTTGAGACTCACCCTCCAAAAGATACTAAGCGTATTAGGTCATCTGAGTAACACAGTTCACATCGTAAGAAAAGAGCTTCGTCCGTCATGCTACTGTCAGAACAGTGTATTCCAGTAAGAACTGGATCAGCAAACGGAGTGACGGTGTCTTAGCTTGTAAGTAAAGCACCTATCCCCCTCAAAACACACAAATACATTTGGCAGGACAAACCTTTTTTTAAATAAATGAAAGCATTTGTATTTTGAGACTTATAAATCACTGTCCGAGTTCTTAAAAGCCAAATGTTTATTTATTTATAAATAGATAGATAGAACGCTAGATAGATAGATTAGATAGATAGATAGATAGATAGATAGATAGATTAAACATTACATTACACCGGGGTTTCCTAAACTGGGCTTATTGTAAGAACTGCAGTGGGTTTGTGAGTTGATAAAAAACAAAAAATTAGGGAGAATCAATAAATTATGAATAGTTCATTGCCACTGTGTGAATAATATGTAATCTTGTAATCTATAAAAATGTAACTGTAATCTGATTGAGCATTTTAAAATGTAATATACTCAAATTAAGAGTACATAAGTTTTGATATCTGGTTACGCAATCCAGATTGCATGTAATCAGTCACTACCCAGAATATATTTATAGTGTTTTTTTTCCAAAACATGAAAAAAATCTTACTGTTGTATAGTTTATCAAGGCTGAGTTTGTTATATATCCAGATTAATTTAAGGCAAGGCTGAGTTTGTTATATGCATCAAATTAATTGTAGACATGCCACTTTATTCGTAGGATACCAGTTCTGTGCCTGTATTTTAGGAAATTTACAGCTAAGCACTTACGCATAGCTGATATTATACATGAAAACGTGTTTCTATACAATAGACCTATTGGTATGATGCAGGAATGTGACATGACTAGATGAGACTGGAAGGACCCTATTTTTATTCATATGCCAGTATCCTAGAAGTGAGGCGGCAGAGGTTGAATAGGGAAGGAGGGGCTGTCCGTGGTCCTGAACACCCTTGAGAGGCTGTTGGACTGAAGTGGCATATTGGGCTTTGATTCGTTGTGATATGAAGTATGTACTTTTGATAGATGTTTCTTGTTTACACATTGAGACGGTAGCCTTTTGATTTTAAATTGATGGAGATGTTGTAAGCCTGTGGCAATGTCCCTTGCACTTCAACGCACATTAGCAGCTGGATATGTCTTGTAGCAAACAAAGGTTTTTACTATACCTGAATGCTCGAGGGCCTTCGATAAAGTGACATGGAGATTCAAGGCTAGGCCGGTTTTTGAGGTTCTCTTTTACTCTTCTTATCCCAAAAACACAATACATTTTGGCAGCAATGCATTGGTGTGTTGGGAGGGACTGACTGGAAGCTGACAGCAAGCGTTAAGCCTTGGGACAGCTTGAAATTGACAAGTAATTAAAATCTGAAGCAAATGTTCAGAAAGGAGAAAATGGAGGTTTCAGTGAGCATCCGGGGGCCTCAGCAGTGTGTTAAATAAGTGACTGGAACTTGCAGATAAGGCTGAAATTAGAAAACTGATGTCCTTACAGCCATTGTCCTTGAGTGCTGTTTTATTTCAATTTAGCAAAGCAAAGATTGCACAGTTGTTGCGATTGTATCTCTTGGAAAGCACACAAAAGGCATTAACAGCTTCACCTTGAATCAGCAGCTTGTGTGAGTCATTAACCGCGTGGCTAGCGATTACCTAGTGGTATGGCCCATTCTAACCCCGCAAGCACCGTAGCGAAGTTTGCTTTGGAGAACTCCAACGCCGCAGATGTCACTGTCAGTCGCAGCTGAATTAAACACAAATAATGCTCTCAAAGCTAACAGAGTAAGATAATGTTGACTAAGTGGGACCAGTGTTTTGGAATGGTTGGCGATACAGTCCCTTTACAGAGAGTGCATGTGACAGATGTGTTCTGGACAGTATGTGCAAATTCAGTTTTTTTTAACAGATCCAGAATCTTGTTCACAGCATGAACTGTTTGTAATTAAGTCAAAACACTATTTGATGTAACAATGAACTCAAAATAGACTGTTTTTTTTTTCTTTTAATCCAATCAATTCATGATGTACAAAATCAACCCGCTCTATATTTTTTTCCTCATGCGAGAAGCCATTTCATTCAAATATATGTTACAAGAAAAGGCGATCGCAACTTCCTTTTCATGCCGATTTTAATATAAATAAATCCATGAAGTAACTTTAATAGAACTAAATCAATCAAACAATAATAACGGAATCAGTCCAGCTTACAGTTTTGATGTAAACATTTACCTGTCTTTATGTGTGCATGTATATATATATATATATATATATATACATGTATATATATATATATATATATGTGATGAATTGACATAATTACATTTGTTCTGTGAAGAGCATGTTTTTAATTACAATGAATTTTAATTTGTAATTTTAAAATTCTCGTTTTATATTTTGTTGGTTTATTTTGTTTTATGATGTTTAATTTTTTATGGTTATTTTGTCATTTATTATTATCTGTTAATGATTGCTTTCTAAAAATGTTCTAAAATTATTCTAAAAAAGGGGTTAATTTTTTAAATAAAAATGTCATGTGGTGCAACCTATACATGAAAGAATAGAAAAAATCATAAAGCAGTAAATTATATTATAGAGACAATCTCTAGAGACCTTACTTTTACCTTATATATTTATACCTATACCTATATATATATATATATATATACAGTATATATGTAATTACTGTGTAGTTTGCTGCCGGCACTCTTATTATGGGCAAATCCTTTAGTGATCAGGCTCCACATTCGAGAGTATAAGGGATATTGAACATTACCCCTCTTTCGTCTTCGTCATCCCTCCTGCAAAGTAATTAGAGGTCGGGATACAGAGTAGCATGGCTGTATACCTGCAGGCCTGCACCCTGACTTGATGAATATCCTATGCATGAGAATCCATTAAAGCTGGTGATACATAACAGGTTTGTCAATGCTCACTTCAGAGGTTCTTTTATTGATTGAGTTTTGGAGCAGCCAGCCACTCTCATCAAAGAGTTCTCTCTCTCTCTCTGTCATTCTCTCATGTGTGCTTGGCTGTTGGATATGCATTTAGTGCAGATATCAATCAGAATGCAGTGCTTTTAGGGGTTATGATGTCAGTATAATCATAAACCATTGGTGCATCGATAAAATGCGAGGTTTATGTGACGTAAAACAAAGACTAGGACAAGTTGTGCTTTTGGGAACCAATTAAAATGAAAGGAAAACGATTTGAGGAAAGCTTCTCTTTTTTATAACAATTGTGTGTGTGTGTGTGTGTTTGTGTGTGTGTGATTACATATGTACATGCTGGTCAAACGTTTGGAATAATTATTTTTTTTTTATGCTAAGGTTTTAATGAATAAAGTATTTTATGCTCACCAAGGCTGCATTTATTTGATCAGTAATACAGTAAAAACAGCAATATTGTAAAATATGAGGAATATACATTCCTGTGATGTCAAAGCTGAATTACTCCATCTTCAGGGTCACATGATCCTTGAGAAATCATACTAATATGATGATTTGATGTTCATTTATGATCAGTTATTATTGGCGCTCCATTATTAATGATAGTTCTTATTATTATAAATGTTTTATAATAATAATTATCTTATTTTATAACAGTTTTTGCTGTTTAATATTGTTGTGGAAACAGTGATACATTTTTTTCAAGATTCTTTGATGAATAGAAAGTTCAAAAGAAGAGCATTTATTTGAAATAGAAATCATTTGTAAAATTAGAAATGTCTTTTGATCGTTTTAGTGCAGCTAAATAAAAGTATTTATTAAAAAAAATATATATATATATAAATAAAAATCTTCCTTGCCTCCAAACTTTGGAATAGCACATTTCCCACAAAAATATCAAGCAGCAAAAACTGTTATCGACATTTATAGTAATAAGAAATATTTTTAAAATTCTATTAGCATGGTGGCTAAATCTTAGTCAGGGTGACATCACAGTGTCATTGTATTTAACAGGATCAATATTCTTGATCACTCTGCATGTCAAGCAAGAGCTGACGCTTGCATATACTTCGCACACACTGTAAAATTGCTTCCTATTGAATGAAATGTCCATATTGCAATCACTGTAATTAGTTCACATGGGAAATACAAGGCCTGTGCAATGATTCTGTTCCAAAGCCAAAATAATACTTGTTGGGCAGCAATCCACATACACTGCGTAAGTGTCTTTCAGGGTGGATTCTCAATATAAAGCTTGAGTCCAGTAGTTCCATGTGCAATGCTTAATAAGGCTTTTGGCCGGAAGAGAGAGCTTCCTGTCCTCAGCTGGTCCTTCACTGTGACATACAAGGGCACTAAAACGCTTTCTATTTCTACATTTTATCAAATCTTTCCATGAATTAACTACCTGCTGGTTCACTGCTTGTGAATAGTGTTTTTGGTTCTGTGAGAGAATTTAGTAGTCAAATATGTATTTAAAAAAGCAATTTGTAAAATCTAAATATAATAATGGCAAAAATGATAGTTTTGATGTTGATGTTGGTGATGTTGATAGACTCACATCCTATAAATTTTTTTCATAAAGTAATGAATTTTGAAGAACATAAAATTATTTTACATATCAGAGTGAATGCTAAAAAGTGTTTAATAATCAAATTCCCTAGATTCCGTAGTGAAAAACTACACTACCCATAATCCTAAGGAGAGAATCTCCTTTGATCCACCAATCAGGGAAGCCGCTGCTACCAAATAGCTTAGCAGTGGCCATCCAGTCCAATGAAGCTTTGCAAAAAGAGCATGTATTTTACAGTTATTTTTAAATATATTGTATTTTATACTAATAGTCAGTGATTTTAAACAGTGAATCAATGGCTAAGTAGTTAGTTCAATATTTTGTGTTGTTTCAATTTGATTATGCCAGTCAGAGTGTTTATTAGCTGCATATTTCATTGCCCTGTAAAAACGTTAAGTACTGTACACCATGTACATTTTTCCAAATAGTTTTTGCTTCAAATAAAAGTTTATAATGTCATGACTCATCTCACAGCTGGTTGGTTTAGTTCATGACCAGAGCTACAGTATGTATTAAACAATAGTTTTAAATCTCTATGGAGAAAATGAATGCGTCAGATATTTCTGGAATCAAGACGGCTGGAAACTTGTTGCATTGCAAGTCACGTTTCAAGATTTGACTTATTGCCTAGTGGGACAGAATAGGATGTGATATTAGAAATGTGTTGAGAAAGAAACTGTAGAAATAAATTGAGAACAGGTGTGGGTACATGGAAACAACCAAACTACCATCTGGTAGAGAATGCTTCTGGCCTCTGGAAGGAAATAAAAAAAACCTTAAACTGTCTCATACTTGCAGATCTGATTAATTCAAACAGATTGGGATATTCTGTAAAACTGACAAAAATCTGAGGATGTCTCTGAGGAAATGAAATGGGAAACAAAGGTGATATCATTCATCGCGTGGCGCCGTACATATGGCTGTAGAGGAGGAAAAAGCTGAGAAAGCAAACACCACGTCTGTCTTTGTGTCAAGTGTGTCACTGTTTACCCTCTCCTGGGGAAAAGCTCATTTATAATCTGACTGTGTGGCTAGTTCATCTTAGTAAATAATACTTCATGCCCACATGACAATTCAAACAGTCCACTCTTCCAGTTTCCCTCTGTTCTATCGGCCCCCCATCAGTCCCCCATTTGAATCAGCGGGGCAATTTATCCATGTGTAGAGCCGTATCGCGTACAGAGAGAGCACCTTCTTTTATTTCTGACAGACTTATCTTATTCGTGGTGAGAAGTGTACGGGAGAATGTTTTTCTTTGACAACATCACAAAGAATAGAGTCGGGCAGGTCGCCGATCCTTATTCAAGCACGCTGGTTGTGTGAACTGTGCACCTTCCAAACGGCGACATTTAACAGCAGATATCAAATATTTTCCATCACTTTGAGACATCATGTTGTGTTCTTTTATCGGTTGCCACCAGGGCATTTACACAAAACTTGAACTGCAAATACAAAGATGGTGGCAGATGAATAAATGTGTAATGTTGGCAGTCGGATGAACATGTGGGTCTATGATGTATTTATTCACAAATACATTAAAATACAATTCATATATGCAACAAATAAATGCACCTCTTTACTGATTAGCTTTTTGATCATTTTTGTTGTTGTTCTTCTGTTCATAAAGACGTCATTTGAAGTGATTCCCTAAAAATGTAACAATATTTATGAATGAAGGTTTAAGAATTTGATATTTGTAAGGAATATATATATATATATATATATATATATATATATATATA
>NW_015625581.1:333336-366008 GCF_001515625.1 Sinocyclocheilus rhinocerous
GTGTGTGTATGTGTACATATAGTTTTTTTATTATTCTTTTTCTTTTCTTTTTTTTTTGCAAAAATTAAATAATGATTACGTTACTTGATTGTTCCAACATATGAAATTTAAAGGGATAGTGCACTCAAAAATGAAAAATCTGTCCAAATTTATTCATCCTCATGCCGTTCCAACAACTGTATAACTTACTTTCTTCTGTGGAACATAAAAGAAGATGTTTTCAGAAATGTCTGTTTTATTATTATTTTATTATTATTATTATTTTTTTTTAATACAGTGGAAGTCAATGGCTTACCAAGATTGTTCAGTTTCCAACTTTCTTTAAAATATCTTGTTTTATGTTCTGCTGAAGAAAGAAAGTCATAGAGCTTTGGAATGATAGAGGGGTTGAGTAAATGGTGACTTTCTTTCTTTCTTTCTTTCTTTTTGAAATGACAGACCCACATTCCTCATGCAACTTGTCAATGGTATTTCTTCAAACAACAACAACAACAACAACAACAACAAAACGTTAACAACAGCACTGTGGAATGCTTAGAGTTTGAGGAAGCATTTTCAATTAGACAATGAATGGCTTGCAACCATCTGTCCATTTCCTGGTTCAGTGAAATAGCTTTGATACTTAACAGAGAGGAACAATTTCAATGGAGACTGTAGAGTTCTCTAGCATACATCTGGAATATTTTTGATGCTGCATGTGACTAGGCAATCAACAAGCACATGCCACTGTTAATACATCTTATGTCAACCAAAGAGCACCAGAACATGACAAAGCCAAAAGGGCATGACTTCTATGACCAATATCTTGCTAGTGTGCAACATTGATCCCTGTTTTTTTTTTTTTTCCCGAATACCATTAAGGACTCATATGGTTGTTCAAAGTTCAGAAGATAATTAGGTAAAATGTCTTTTAAATTCTATTGACTGCAGCAGCTGCCAAGATGGGGTTTAATACATCAGATTTTAAGGGCCTCTAAGCATTTCTGCCATGATGGACCATAAATTTCACTTTTGGCTGGCATAGGCATTGTACTTACCTCACAGCAAGGATCTGTCCATAATTAAGGGCTGGGGGTTGTTTTATATAATTTATCTGATGCCTGCTTAAGAGGTCATATGATTAAAGACCATTACTTTCATTAGAAATCTTTGGGAAATCAACTGATATTCTCTCACAGTGCAGAGAGAAAGAGCACAGTTACCATAGAAACTGTCTCTGAAGTTGCCGGAAAACATACAGTACTAGCATCTACTTATTAAAAATGTGCCAATATTCACACAGTTTGTTGGCTACGCTGTATGCTAACGTTCCAATTAGACTCTCTCACCACATAGTGGATAGGACCTCTGTTTGCTCAGACCTCCATTACCTTTAATTTCATTCATTCAAGGTTCACTTGCACCTGGATATGACTACATTATTCTTGAATGATTTAAGCTCCATATTGGTTCAGTAATTAGCTGGTGGCTTGATATAAGCCTGCTGGTGTGACAATCTGCTTCAGTATCACATCCAGATTTTTACAGACACTCAGGGACTCTTGAATTGGAGGCAGACATCTTAATTGCATTAATGATTGGGTCATTTAGTAAGCACAGACTTTATTGGAGAGTCCATCCAAGGACGTCCCAGAGGAAGATGTAATTGCTCACTGGCTGGCTCCGTCATAACTCAGGAGACTTAAAGGGTTAGTTCACCCAAAAATGAAAATTAGCTTGTGTTTTACTTACCCTCGAGGCATCCTAGGTGTATATGACTTTCTTCTTTCAGACGAATCCAGTCGGAGTTATATTAAAAATTGTCCTGGCTATTCCAAGCTCTATCATTGCAGTCAGCGGGTGTTGCAGTTGAACAGTCCACAAGTCGTCAAATAAAGCTCGCACATTCATAATAAAACGTACTGCAGATGGCTCCAGGGGATGAATAAAGGCCCCCTGTAGCGAATCCATGTGTTTTTTAAAGAACAATATCCATATTTCAAACGTAATAAACACTTTTCTCTCACTTCCGCTGACTGTCATACACTGAATCAGTTCCGGTGGATGACGCAGCACGTATGCACAGGGGGCCTTTATTCATCCCCCGGAGCCGTGTGAAGCACGTTTTATTATGAATTTAATTACAATGTTTAATCATTTGAGAATTGAGAATACTATAAGTGTTAAAGGTATAGTTCACCCAAAAATGAAAATTCTGTCATTAAGGAAAGGACGTGACGTGTGGTCCCATACTTGGAATTTGTGCTCTGCATTTAACCCATCCAAGTACACGCACAGAGCAGTGAGTATTGAATAAACACACACACCCGGAGCAGTGGGCAGCTAATGCTGCGGCGCCCAGGGAGCAGTTGGGGGTTCGGTGCCTTGCTCAATGGTGTCACCTCAGTCGTGGTATTGAGGGTGGAGGGAGTGCTGGACATTCACTCTCCCCCACCCACAATCCCTGGCGGTACCAAGACTCGAACCTGCGACCTTTGGGTTACAAGCCCGACTCTCTAACCATTAGGCCACGACACGACCTCAGTCGTGGCCTAATTACTCACCATCAGGTCGTTCCAAGACCTTTGTTCATCTTCAGAACACAAATTAAGTTTATGGAGGGTCAGAAAGCTCTTGGATTTCATCAAAAATATCTTAGCACATGTTGTAGCACATGCAGAATGAGAGCTGCCATTGTCTTGATCTAATAACCATGGACTTCCCATGACAGATGTCATCTTGATGGCAGTATATGTCTCTGTACAATCCCAATATATACCTCCATGTCAGTGGTACCTTCGCACATATGCCAGTCTCCCATGGCGTTTGCACTGATGCACCCATATACCATGACAGACGTTTGCTTTTGCATCTGTCGCTGGTGAATGTCTGGATGGTCCCTTTGATCTTTGTGACTGAGAATTTGACTCATCTGACCACAGCACACATTTCCGCCGTATTTTTGACTATTTGAGATTCAAGTTGCATTTCTTAATGCAGCAGCGGGCTGTGGTAATTGACAGTGGTTTTCTGAAGTACTCCTGAGCACATGTGGCTATATTTAACAGCGCAGCATTATGGTTACTTATGCAATGCCATATGAGGGCTCAAAGGTCATGCACATTCACCTGAGGTTTCTTGCCTTGATTATGTACTGTGATCTATCTATCTATCTATCTATCTATCTATCTATCTATCTATCTATCTATCTAATCTGTATGTATGTGTGTGTGTTTACATATATACAGTGGGTACGGAAAGTATTCAGACCCCCTTAAATTTTTCACTCTTTGTTATATTGCAGCCATTTGCTAAAATCATTTATTTTAATTTTTTTTCCTCATTAATGTACACATAGCACCCCATATTGACAGAAAAACACAGATTTGTTGACATTTTTGCAGATTTATTAAAAAAGAAAAACTGAAATATCACATGGTCCTAAGTATTCAGACCCTTTGCTGTGACACTCATATATTTAACTCAGGTGCTGTCCATTTGTTCTGATCATCCTTGAGATGGTTCTACACCTTCATTTGAGTCCAGCTGTGTTTGATTATACTGATTGGACTTGATTAGGAAAGCCACACACCTGTCTATATAAGACCTTACAGCTCACAGTGCATGTCAGAGCAAATGAGAATCATGAGGTCAAAGGAACTGCCTGAAGAGCTCAGAGACAGAATTGTGGCAAGGCACAGATCTGGCCAAGGTTACAGAAAAATTTCTGCTGCACTTAAGGTTCCTAAGAGCACAGTGGCCTCCATAATCCTTAAATGGAAGACGTTTGGGATGACCAGAACCCTTCCTAGAGCTGGCCGTCTGGCCAAACTGAGCTATCGGGGGAGAAGAGCCTTGGTGAGAGAGGTAAAGAAGAACCCAAAGATCACTGTGGCTGAGCTCCAGAGATGCAGTCGGGAGATGGGAGAAAGTTGTAGAAAGTCAACCATCACTGCAGCCCTCCACCAGTCGGGGCTTTATGGCAGAGTGGCCCGACGGAAGCCTCTCCTCAGTTCAAGACACATGAAAGCCCGCATGGAGTTTGCTAAAAAAACACCTGAAGGACTCCAAGATGGTGAGAAATAAGATTCTCTGGTTTGATGAGACCAAGATAGAACTTTTTGGCCTTAATTCTAAGTGGTATGTGTGGAGAAAACCAGGCACCTGTCCAATACAGTCCCAACAGTGAAGCATGGTGGTGGCAGCATCATGCTGTGGGGGTGTTTTTCAGCTGCAGGGACAGGACGACTGGTTGCAATCGAGGGAAAGATGAATGCGGCCAAGTACAGGGATATCCTGGATGAAAACCTTCTCCAGAGTGCTCAGGACCTCAGACTGGGTCGAAGGTTTACCTTCCAACAAGACAGTGACCCTAAGCACACAGCTAAAATAATGAAGGAGTGGCTTCACAACAACTCTGTGACTGTTCTTGAATGGCCCAGCCAGAGCCCTGACTTAAACGCAATTGAGCATCTCTGGAGAGACCTAAAAATGGCTGTCCACCAACGTTTACCATCCAACCTGACAGAACTGGAGAGGATCTGCAAGGAGGAATGGCAGAGGATCCCCAAATCCATGTGTGAAAAACTTGTTGCATCTTTCCCAATAAGACTCATGGCTGTATTAGATCAAATGGGTGCTTCTACTAAATACTGAGCAAAGTGTCTGAATACTTAGGACCATGTGATATTTGAGTTTTTCTTTTTTAATAAATCTGCAAAAATGTCAACAATTCTGTGTTTTTCTGTCAATATGGGGTGCTGTGTGTACATTAATGAGGAAAAAAAATTAACTTAAATGATTTTAGCAAATGGCTGCAATATAACAAAGAGTGAAAAATTTAAGGGGGTCTGAATACTTTCCGTACCCACTGTATATATATATTTTTTTATCAATTTTAAAATATACACATGTATTTAACTTTTTTTCATCACAACTCTCTCATATTATCCCCACCAGGCCATCTTTGTTGTTAAGCTCAACGAGGCGCATTTGACAGAGTAAGAGCATAGCACTACAAAATTAAGCAGATCAGATAATTTGATCTCGGAAGAATTTGATGAAAGATGTTGGAGTTTATATCTCGGCAAATCTAATCACGGTGACATTGTTGCTATCTCTTTTGAAACTCCAGAGGAGACATGCGTGAGAAAAATCAGGAGAAAAATCTTACAAGAGGGAGACTTGAGCCTTTCTTCTCGATTTAATCTCATTGTTGTCTAGTAGAAACAATTGGGATATTAAAGAGATCTCACTGGCGATTTTTCTTTCCTATGGTTTTCTTAGACCCGCTTTTCTTAGACCCGTTTAGGGGAAAAGGTGAAACAGAACAGCAGAAAGCTACAGATTATTTTGCAGTCTTTTAAAAAGTGTTTGTGTTTGTCACTTGTTGTTTTGCCTTGAGTGGTCCCAGCCATGTAGACCTCTGCCTAGTCATTTCCGCAAAAGCGGCCAATCCTATGATGATGGATTGCAGCCTAATGAAGGTAGACGTTGCATTGGGCTTTCAGGGCAACAACTTCACACAGCACCACCTACTGAATTAAATCAATTTAGTCTCAGTATATTTGTGTGCCCTTAGCAATAAATTCGACCTCACTGCATGCCAAGCTTAAAGAAAGCCTTTTACGGCATCCCAATTCAGATTACACTGTGACATTCATTCAACCGTCTTTTCTTCCCCCGTCTGCTCAATGCTTAGCCAAAGTCCAGGTGGATTTCAGTAATTACGTTGGCATGTCACTCCAGAATGGCGATGCCGCAAAATGATCAAAACCCATCCCTCGTTTTCGTGTCAAAACGTTCTCGCCAAATGAGGCGATAATACACTAGTCCTTCACGGCAGCCTTGCTCGTGTTGTATGAAGATGATTTGCAGGCCTGCGGTTTTAATGATTATTATCCAGACCCGACAGCTGGTAGAAACAGAGGTGCCTCCCCAGCTGCAGCGCGTGAGACTGATGCTCCACCTGTTGTCTCCTTTCCCACATGCCCTCTGCTTCTCATTAAACAGCGCCGGCTTTCTGAGCCAATCAGAATGACCCGCTGATTACCTATTGTGAAGGCGGGAAAAGATTAGAAGGAGAGAGAGATACTGTAGATATACACAGAGAGAGATAGAGCGGGAAAAGCACTTTCTCACCATGGGATTGGAGATTGCAGTGCGCGTGAGGTGTTATCCTGAAGATAAATATGGATATTCACGGAAGTACTGCGTGCCAATTACAGCTTCTCACTTCAGCGCTGGACCACCTGAGCCAGAAAGCAGTAAGAGAGTTAAAGACGTGAGAACATCTCCTCTGGGCTCTGCTTGAGTAGAAAAGCAGGGAAAAGTAGAACGTGATCAGCTCGTGCTGTGGGTATTTACTTCCACCTGATCCTATTTCTTTTACAGAGCCGTGGAGGAAGTGTACATGCTGTTACAACATCCTCTAGATTTAAAGCTGTGCAGAGAGGCACACTCCAGTATTACAGATATATCAGATGGAGGTAAAGCAGGATATTCCTGCCTAATTTTATTTTATTTATTTATTTTTTGGTGAAAGCCCATTGTTAGAAAAAGGCTGTTTGTGTGCTGTGAAATAAAATGAAAAGTGTTTTCATGAATACTAAATGATCAAGCCATTCTCAAATGAAGCTTTTAAAGTGTAGATCGATTAGCAATGCAATATTTAACATGCATGCTTATAAAGGCCAATCAATGAAATGTGCAAATGATGAAAAGTCATAGGCGCTCTGATGCTCTTACTTTCCATTTGTATTTTTCTGGAGTCTAAAAATGTAAAGTATGTAAATAAAGGCTCGCAATTTTGGACTAGATAGAAGAGGAGCAAGTATGGATGTTACTGTTGACTTGAAATGAGAAGGCTATGCCTTGGCCAAAAGTGTAGTCTTTCTTAAAAGGCTTTTAGAATTTAATTGTGTGAATCATTGCTCTAATTCTCCTTTTTTGTTGATATTTCCCTCATAAATGCATACAAACAGCTGCCAGCAAATGCTGTATGTTAGCCTGAACATTTTGTGCTTGTTAAAGGTAATTCTAGAACAATTTTGAGTTTTTGCAAATATCAGTTTTTGGTGTTTTCTACAAACAGGGTACAACTCGGTATCCCATTTGTTTTTTTTAAATTATACCTCTCCCACCTTAGAGGTCTTTACCTTTTTTCACCAAATCCAGTGAGGAATATCATTCAATAATGTAATTTTAATAATCTGTTGAACTGATATCCAGTTAATGAAATTATTTATATTTAATATTTATGATGTGTAATGTGTATGCAATGTTTGTGAAAAACTAAAAAATTTGCATTAGGTCCTAAATTAGTTTATTTAAATTTGCAAACCTGATACCCATTCATACAGATTTCGTTAGATATTTTTGATAGATATTTATTTTTAATGGCTAAGCTTTATTGTTTATAACCTTTTTATATAATGTTGAATTTTGATACCATGTTTGAAAAAAAAAACATATTACATAAGAAGCATTTTATTTTATTTTATTTTATTTTATTTTATTTTATTTTATTTTAGTTTAGTTTAGTTATATTTTGTACCATCATTGTGAAAAGTGGCATTTGCTTACACAGTAAGCAAACACGGTGCCGCTTGCATACTCTTACCTTCACAGTAAGAAATTCATTGCCTTGTCAATCCTCCCCATGCACCCCCAACAAACCCAAACCTCCTTCCTTCATTCATTCGAATTTCCTAAATGTAATAACTGAATCTATGAATCCCTCCAAGGATGTGCTCAGCTAATCGGCCAGGCAATAACAGAAGTGATCTCCTTCCTGAGGCAAACCAAACCCAATCTTATTTGATTAACACTACACAATTCACCAGATTAGCTATGACTTATGACCTTTGAATTAATCAACCCACTCAGTTCATACGCTGTCAACCTTATTTGTTATGAGTCTGACTTTTATTGCTCCTCTCCACCCGTGAGAGTGAAGCATGCTGGTGAAAATACAGTAAAGCGCCGAGCCTCTTAAGGCACCCGGCTGCTTCAAACCACGAGGGCTGGGCACATTAATCATGTTATAAAAGGCAGAAAATCCAATTAATTCTATTTGATATTCCAATAAGATCTGGGTCTGATTAAAAACTCTAATCTCTTCTGACCACCATAGAAATCTACATTACCCACACTCAAAACAGTGGGGAATATCTCCCTGAGTGGAAAAGGGATTTTTTAAAAATTATTTTATCCAAACAACTGTATCCCTAACTGTCTGATCGTATTTTCACGCTTAAATGCTTATCTCTGGTGGTTTGTGCTTTTTTCCTGTGTACTTTTAATTAGAGCGGTTGTGTCTTTCACCTCTCATTACTCACATTGCTCCAGAAACCTCCAACATTATGAGCCTTGGTGGAGCCATTGCTGGTTTCATCACATTAAATATATATGAAAAACACAAAAAAAAACATATTACATAAGAAGCATTTTATTTTATTTTAGTTTAGTTTAGTTTAGTTTAGTTTAGTTATAGTTTGTACCATCATTGTGAAAAGTGGCATTTGCTTACACAGTAAGCAAACACGGTGCCGCTTGCATACTCTTACCTTCACAGTAAGAAATTCATTGCCTTGTCAATCCTCCCCATGCACCCCCAACAAACCCAAACCTCCTTCCTTCATTCATTCGAATTTCCTAAATGTAATAACTGAATCTATGAATCCCTCCAAGGATGTGCTCAGCTAATCGGCCAGGCAATAACAGAAGTGATCTCCTTCCTGAGGCAAACCAAACCCAATCTTATTTGATTAACACTACACAATTCACCAGATTAGCTATGACTTATGACCTTTGAATTAATCAACCCACTCAGTTCATACGCTGTCAACCTTATTTGTTATGAGTCTGACTTTTATTGCTCCTCTCCACCCGTGAGAGTGAAGCATGCTGTTGAAAATACAGTAAAGCGCCGAGCCTCTTAAGGCACCCGGCTGCTTCAAACCACGAGGGCTGGGCACATTAATCATGTTATAAAAGGCAGAAAATCCAATTAATTCTATTTGATATTCCAATAAGATCTGGGTCTGATTAAAAACTCTAATCTCTTCTGACCACCATAGAAATCTACATTACCCACACTCAAAACAGTGGGGAATATCTCCCTGAGTGGAAAAGGGATTTTTTAAAAATTATTTTATCCAAACAACTGTATCCCTAACTGTCTGATCGTATTTTCACGCTTAAATGCTTATCTCTGGTGGTTTGTGCTTTTTTCCTGTGTACTTTTAATTAGAGCGGTTGTGTCTTTCACCTCTCATTACTCACATTGCTCCAGAAACCTCCAACATTATGAGCCTTGGTGGAGCCATTGCTGGTTTCATCACATTAAATATATATGAAAAACACAAACACAAAAAAACACATGCTTTCTTGACTTGGCCTTTCTGTATCCCAACATGAAGTGGTGCGTCCCAGGGAGGGAATGTGCTGAAAAGAGCATGGCAAAAGCAGGACTCATCTCATCAGCGGAGCACAGTCCTGGTTAAATATGCAGGAACCTTTCTGTCAGTCGTTCCCTCAGGAGATGGACCAGAAGCTCTTCCCTCTAACCTGTGAAGAAGCTGAAGGGTGCTTTCTGAAGGATGTGCTCTCTGAAGGCACATAGCTTACATATCACCTCTGTTTACACCAAATCAGCTGGGCAGAAAATTGAGCTGCGTTGAGTGACATATAAAACTTTTATCACATACTCACTGCTTGAAGTTTCCCTCCCTGCTTTCTTGTTCACTCTCCCATCGGACTGTCACCATTTAATCATAAATTCATCTGAGAAACGTTATTCTCTCTGGATTGAAATATGGCCTGTGTGATGAGAGTCAGAGTCAGGCTGAAGTATATGAAAAATTTTTTTTTTGAACAAGTTCTGTATACAAGAATGGAGGTATTTACAGATTTCACTTTTGATTTTACTGCTCGCTTTTATTTAGAACATTTTTTTCTTTTTGAAATGGAAATCGATACAGTACACTGCTCTCACCAGGACATCATTAATACACTTAATGGAAATGTTAATTCATAACATTACGTCTCATATTGACAAGGGTGCATTACGCTCAGTGGGAGAGAAAACAATTCAGTGCAACTATGAAATGTGAAAGTGTAGAACAAGCTGTTTTAAACCAATTTGGTTTGTAGTCCTTTTTTGTTGTGGAGATTTTTAAGCAGCTCTTTCTACAGTTTACATTTTACGTCAGTAGCTGATTGTTTTTATGTTTTTATAAGTCATTTGAATTTCATTTTGTTCAAAATCTTAATCATGTCAGAGCCATACCCTTTTGTGCACTGGTTCGACATATGGTGCAGTAGCGCTTTGAGCCAAGTTTGAGTCCTGGCTTGAGGTCATTTCCTTATATTGTTTCCTTTCTTCTCCTATTGCTACTTGTAATTACTACTCTGTTCACTCTAATAAAGGCACAAATGGCAACAATATAACTTAACAAAAAGCTTATTCATTCAGAAATTAATAAGTGAGTCATTGAATCATTTACCCAACCGTTTTTTTTCTTTTTTCCAAACCACAGAATCCTCAGGAACAAAACACCACTATTGTACTGAAAAACAAGGTGCAGGATTTATTTTGAAACAGCTTCCACTAATAAATTGCTAGTAAATGTCACAAATGTATGTGTATGTGTTGCTCGGTGTTGCATCGAAAGCTTTGTTTGTTTTCATTGGCAGACCAAAAACAAAGTAATGTAATATAAACCTGTTTACGGAACTGTTGTACAAAAGCAATATCACACACATGCTGTCTTAGAAACAGACAATTCTGCCATTGCTAATTCAAATATGATATAACATACATTCTGTATATATATATATATATATATATATATATATGGGGTGTTCTTTTAAGTTACTGAAATAAATGAACTTTTCCACGACATTCTAATTTATTGAGATGCACCTGTATATATATATATATATATATATATATATGGGGTGTTCTTTTAAGCAGCTTTGTTGTGCATGTTGTTGTAAAAATCAGTGGCTGTCGTATTATCATCATTCTGCAAAACACATCTGTTTATGTTTTTGAAAAGAAAGCCAGACAGTTTTCTATGGTTCCATGTGCTTGCCGGTGTATATTTTGCTTGTATATGTGTGTGTGGACAACACATTTTGGCAGCAGGTGCATAGTTCTAGTGTAAGACTCTGGCAGTGGACCCTGAGGTTACTGCTGCCTCTGTCATGCCCATGTTTGCGCTGGGTTGCATCTGCGTTCACTCCTCTCGGGCTCTGAACAGCTCATGCTGTAGCAGATCTCCGCTCTGCTCAGAGGTAACATTAACGGTTAGTGTGTAAGACAATAAAATGCAAATTGCTATGACCTCTGGAGTTGATCTCTTCTTGCTTGGTCTGTTTGGATCATGGAAAAAAAAAAACAGGCATGAATGGAAGCTCAATTGCTTGGAGAACCAGTCGCCTTTGCTGATACTGAATAATAAAAGTCAAAGTCAAAACGTTGCTTTACATGACAACGTGCAGTCAGATGTCCTATGACCCCTGCTTGGAGTTTTGGAAAGCATGGTATAGCAAAGGGAGACCTCTGGAGTTGATCTCTTCTTGCTTGGTCTGTTTGGATCATGGGAAAAAAAAACAGGCATGAATGGAAGCTCAATTGCCTGGAGAACCAGTCGCCTTTGCTGATACTGAATAATAAAAGTCAAAGTCAAAACGTTGCTTTACATGACAACGTGCAGTCAGATGTCCTATGACCCCTGCTTGGAGTTTTGGAAAGCATGGTATATCAAAGGGAAAGTCAGAAGACTATGTCTGTGGAAATCAGTAAACTGCTTCCTCTCTGCTTTACTTCTGCTTTAGTGAGACTGGGGATATTTAACAGTGCCACGGCTCATTGGATTTTACAATTTTTACATGCTGTAATTTTAAGTTTTGGTGCAAAGAGGAACAGAAGCATTTTTGAGAGCTGCTTAAGAATTTAAGACATTTCTGCCTGTTATATTTCTCAGTGGCACACTAGATTTCCTATGTTTTGTAGTAAGATATAGAAGCAACTGTTGCAGATCTTCTCAAACATTGCTTTCTTTTGCAGCCGACTTCATAGCATGTTGTATGGGAGACTGGGGCTAGTTGTCACAGAGGAATGTAAGTTGTCACCAAGAATATATCTCAGTAACTGAGGTTTTGAGTCAAAAGTACAATTACACACATGCTTGTTTTCTCTAGTTGTATAGGTTTTGAATTAAAAACATCTAATTGAAAACCTCTTAATTGCATTTTTGTGTGTTTCATCCTTTGAACTATATAAGTCCCTTATGCTTACCAAGGGTGCACTTATTTGACCAAAAATAGAATAAAAAGAGTAATATTGTGAAATATTATAATAACTTAAAATGACTATTTTCTATTGGAATAGATTTTA
This sequence comes from Sinocyclocheilus rhinocerous, assembly GCF_001515625.1. NCBI lineage: Eukaryota > Metazoa > Chordata > Actinopteri > Cypriniformes > Cyprinidae > Sinocyclocheilus > Sinocyclocheilus rhinocerous. The sequence continues at coordinate 345,722 of NW_015625581.1, forward strand.
AAATATAATTTATTCCTTTACTGGTGACGCTGAATTTCCAGCATCATTACTCCAGTCTTCAGTGTCACATGATCCTTCAGAAATCATTCTAGTATACTGATTTGCTGCTCAAGAAACATTTCTTCTTCTTATTATTATTATCAATGCTGAAAACAGTTGTACTGTTATACTTTTTTAAATCAGAATTCTTTGATAATTAGAAAGTTCAAAAGAACAGCATTTATTTGATATAGTAAAGACATTTGGAATCTTACAAAAATCTGTCACTTTTGTAAAATTGAATGCATCCTTGCTAAATAAAAATATACATTAAAACATACTGACATTGTATTTTTGTCAGATGTTTTAAATGTTATGTATTTATTAAATAGATTTTTTATAGATTTACTTAAAGGGGTCATATGATGCGATTTCAAGTTTTCCTTTCTCTTTGGAGTGTTACAAGCTGTTCGTGAATAGATAAGATCCCTAAAGTTGCAAAGACTAAAGTCTCAAAACCCAAAGAGATATTCTTTATAAAAGTTAAGACTGGTCCACGCCCTCCTAAAACGCCTCATTCTACAACGCCCCCACATGTCTACGTCACTGTGTGGGAAGATTTGCATAACGCCGCACAAATGTTCACGCAAAGAAAGAAGGTGTAATTTTTATTCTCGCTTTAGTATTGTTGCCGCCATGTCGTGAAGATGTTGTTTCGTTGCAAAAGCGAAACTACTTTGTTTGTGAGGACACGACTAGAAATCAGTGGTTAAGTTGTATTTACAACACTGTTCCAGAACAGTTCAACCCAAATATTTGAGTGTGTGCAACGCATTTTATGGAGGACGAGGACTGTTTCCTGGGAGAGTAGACTACAATGCCGGCTGTTCTGACTCACAGACTGTAAGTACGTTTCCATATTTAAAGAATTTGCCACTGATGATTCAAACGCGAGTTTTGAGCAGTGTAGAGTAGCGCTTGTTGTTTGTCATTTCTCCGATCACAAATGCAGACATGGTTTTATGTTTACGCGGCGCGATGCAACGCAACGCGTAAAAAGACAGTATAAGTCATTATAATCCGTAATTATGTCCCCACTGGATGCAACAAATGCCCGGTTTATAATGGGTTTTAATGTTTTTGAATCGTCGCTGGACAGGGCATCACAGTATGGTAAGGGGCGTAACATTTCCGTCACATGCTTGAGGTATTCGGCCAATCACAATGCACTGGATAGCTGGCCAATCAGAGCACACCTCGCTTTTTCAGACCGATGAGCTTTGTAAAAACCTACGCGTTTCTGAAAGGCGGGGCATAGAGGAGAAACAATACTGTACAGTATGTGGAAAATATTGTGTTTTTTAACCTTAAACCGCATAAACACATTTCATTACACCAAATACACAAAATAATGTTCTTTTTTAGCAACATCATATGACCCCTTTAATACGTTTCTGTGTTTTTTTCCCCGCAAGCTTAAGTGGCTGTTTTTCTCCCTTTTTGGCTTTTGTAGTATTTATGTATGTTCACTGTTTTTGCTTGAATTGTCTTGTTTTCCATAATTATTAAACATTTTTCATTTTATCTGAAATGCTATGATAGGCTGTTTATTGTGACAACTTAGCCCATATAGTATGACAACATGCCCCAATATGCCTCAGAAAAGAAGAAACTTGTGTTCAGTGAACTATGACTCTTTTCCAGGACAATAACAATGAAAGTGTTCAATAGTAGCTTTTTAAATTTATTTATTTTTAGTTAAGACTTAAAAGTATGTGCAAATATAGAAATTGACTTTCAAAAATAAATATATCACTGTGATATAATATAGATGCTGGAGTTAAAAATGTGAGAACTAGCCCCACCAGGACCGGTGTGGTGTGTTTTCTGCAGCAGCTGATCGGGGAACTAGAGCATAGAGACTCAGCAGAGGCTGGAGAGCAGCCAACAGCAGGTGAAAAACCCCAGACTCTGGCCTGCATGCAGCGTTACACACTACAGTAAACCACCTGCTCAGTCCACAACTGATGACCGTAATGGAGAGATACTGTACGCACATGACTCATCTAATGGCATTCGACTGCGTGCGCCCAAAGCCAGAAACAAATACGCTTGTTGTCTTTTCTTTTGGAGGGATTCATTTACGAATCCTCCCCAAATGCTTTCAGTTCATTTGAGTCATTCTCGGTTTCCCGCTCTACATGCCAAAGAGCTGCGGGTATGTTTTCTCAGGGGTTTCTCTGCGAAGATCTCTGGCAGGTTAGATCAATTAGGGAGTGAATATAGGGGTATTTAAACACAGTTCTGCTCATCACTTCATGTTATTAGTAATCTCAGCCCTGGCTCATGTGGATGATTATGTTACATAATACCTGTTGTTATTCATTTGAGTCATTCTCGGTTTCCCGCTCTACATGCCAAAGAGCTGCAGGTATGTTTTCTCAGGGGTTTCTCTGCGAAGATCTCTGGCAGGTTAGATCAATTAGGGAGTGAATATAGGGGTATTTAAACACAGTTCTGCTCATCACTTCATGTTATTAGTAATCTCAGCCCGGGCTCATGTGGATGATTATGTTACATAATACCTGTTGTTATTGCCTGCTCTAAGTGCGTTTGATGTGTGTGTGTGTGTGTGGGTTTGTGTGCCTTGCAGTTGCCATGCAGCAGCGCTGAGCTGAAAGCAGTAAGCTCTCTCCTGCTCTCATCTGAATTACCTGTCCACATTGATTAGAGGGACTACGCGTGAATGGGATCTTAGATTTTCTAGCCTTCAGAATTAAGATAAGCCTCTCTGTAGTTACACTCGGTTGACCCTCCTTTAGAGTGACACACCTGCAGCTGTGGGGCCTTTAGACTCACAAATAACCAAGGGTCTCGAACCGTTCGACTAACTAGCTCCATGCCTGTTGTTTTCCCCGTTTCTCTCCACCTCGTGCACTCGGCTGTCTCTTTCCAACCACTGCTTCCCCAAATCCTCATCTGCTTCACAGAATCCCTCATTACCAGCATCCCTGCACTGGGGGAAAAAAAGTATTTTTTGTCTTGTTTTACAGTAAAAATATTAAAAATGTACAGTAAAAAAAAAAAATGAACTTGAGAAAATATATGATAATATGAGTAAGACACTAAGTTACATTTTCTTACCTTATTGACAAATAGTTTTTTCTTTAACAAGTTTTTTGTAAAATTTAAGCTTGAAATGACACACCTGCAGCTGTGGGGCCTTTAGACTCACAAATAACCAAGGGTCTCGAACCGTTCGACTAACTAGCTCCATGCCTGTTGTTTTCCCCGTTTCTCTCCACCTCGTGCACTCGGCTGTCTCTTTCCAACCACTGCTTCCCCAAATCCTCATCTGCTTCACAGAATCCCTCATTACCAGCATCCCTGCACTGGGGGAAAAAAAGTATTTTTTGTCTTGTTTTACAGTAAAAATATTAAAAATGTACAGTAAAAAAAAAAAATGAACTTGAGAAAATATATGATAATATGAGTAAGACACTAAGTTACATTTTCTTACCTTATTGACAAATAGTTTTTTCTTTAACAAGTTTTTTGTAAAATTTAAGCTTGAAAAAAAAATTATGGGGTCGACATATATTTGTTTTACAAATAAATATTTTTATTAATCAAGGACACATTAAATTGAGCAAAAGTGACAGTAAAGATTTTTCAAAAAATTATATTTCAAATAAATGATTTTCTATTCAATAATAATCCTGAAAAAGAATATTATATGGTTTCCACAAAATATTAAGTAGAGCAAACATTGATAATAATAAGAAATGTTTCTTGAGAAGCAAATCAGTATACTAGAATGATTTCTGAAGGATCATGTGACACTGAAGACTGGAGTAATGATGCTGAAAATTCAGCTTTGCCATCACCGGAATAAATTACATTTTAAAATATATTAAAATAGACAACAGACATTTTGAAATGGAATAATTCTTCACAATATTGCTGTTTTGTTGCATTTTTATTTAATAAATGCAAACTTGGACACATTAAAAACCATAAAAAGATATTACCAACCCAAAACTTCAAAGATGTTTGCTTACTGTGTATCCTGACCTGCTGGTCTGAACCGCTCCACCTCAAACAGAAGGGCCCTGCAGCCAGTTGTAAAAATGACCGAGTCCATTACTATTTTCCGACTATTATGGACACCTAAACTGGGAGGTATAAAAGGAAACCTAGCGGCATCAGGAAGGATTCGTCTCCCTCGTCCCATTGTATGTTCACACTCCCACCATCTGGAACTCTATCAAAGTGGACTTTAGACTTTCAGAGCTAAATTACAATTTAAATTCAGCTGATTTGCCATTAAAGCTGAAGTGTGCAATCTCTTTGATGTCAAAATAATTTCTTCATATACACAGACATGTATGAGAAACTATGAGTAAGCCATTTTTTTACTCTTTCCCCGCCACCGTAAAAAAAAACAAAAAAACATTTTTGATCATTTTCACAAAATGTTCATGGCCCCCAAAATATTTTGTTGTTTGAATATCTGAATATGTCAAAAGAAAGAACAGCCTCTGCTTTTAAACAACAACAACAACAACAAATAAAACTTTTTATTCTAGCTTCATGCATTCTGTTTTTATCAACACTTGACTCTGTGTAAGTTTCATTAAAAAAAGCAACATTTTGAACAAAAAGCTGAGAAAACCATGTTTTTGTCAAAGAGTGCATTTGGATCAGATTCAGATCGTTGATCAATAGATCATCAATAGATGGAATAAATTGCTTCCATCAAGTTCTTCCACTTCCATCAAGTTGCTTCCACTTCTTGTATCGACATTTCATTCGGCAACAATAGGCAGTTTTGATTTATATAATGATTAATGTTTGATAATTGCATTGTTTTACATATGCATCTGCTTACACCTGTGATCGCTTGTTTCTGCTTCTTCTTCACCATGTTTTCTTACAAAATATGTTTAATATCGCCCCCTACTGAACACCAGTGAAAACGCGGAAAGACGGAAACTTCCGTCAATGGCGGGGAAGCGTTGTCTCATAAATTACAGAAAATTCTGTCAATGATGGGTAAAGACTTAAGAGGATTTCCCTGAAAAATGTAAAGACGATTTGTGGCACTAATATACAATAGCATTAACATATGAGCATCCTGACTAGCCCAACACTGCCTCAAACTATGGCATGCGTTTTGGACCGGACTGTCTGTTTTGCAACCTTAGAAACCTGTTTGAAAAGTGTTATTTTGTTTGCTCAAGCTAGTGGAACATAAAATGCACTTTAGCTCTAAGTTAAAAACAGCTAATCTTATTCTGCAGTTCTTTAAGATTTAGCTACTATTTCTTTCAGATGTTTTGTGGTTTTCTCATTCAAGACAATCCCTTAGTGGCTAGCGCCACATTTCCGATTTCATAACAATGAACTGGCTCTGGAAGAGAATGAACATGCATGTGACACTAGAGGCCGGTGGCAGGAAGTGCCTTGTCATTGTAATTCACATTCAGTCAGGAGGTGAGGAGTCGCAAGTGCTATTGTTCTTCCTCCTCTCGTCTTCCTGCTCATCAGAGTCCAGCAGTGGCCACTTCTTCTGCTATTATTGTCCATTTGTAAGCCATTCATTCCCAAAGGGGTTGCACTGAAGAGCTTTATTGTCTGCTTTCAAACTTGGCACAGTAAAATTAAAGTGTCTTCTTAAAGTGGTTTTCTTTCCGTACTTATCGTTGCTTAATCCCTGCGTAATCCCATTGTTTTCCTACCGCCAATCCCAGGGGCCTGGCGACCCTAGACACTTTGCTTTGTTGGCTCCTTTAATACTCCAGACCAGGGGTGGCGAACTCCGGTACTAGAGAGCCGCAGCCCTGCAGAGTTCAGCTCCAACCCTAATTAAAACTCACCTGCCTGTAGCTTTCTAGTAACCCTTCAGACCTTGAGTCGCTTGGTCAGGTGAGCCAGACTGAGAACCAGCCACCACACGCTCTTCAGAACTGTTGAACTGGATACACTCCACAGGGCTGGTGTGGCCCGTCAGACTCTACAGAACAGACATACACTGCATCAAATAGCTGCGAGACACTTATTTCTCAAAACAAATAACAGAGAGGGTTTTACCATAATGCAGTTTGGTTTGCTGACAGCCCAGATATTGACTCTGCAGTCCTCGCCGCCAGTGGCCAGCAGGCGACCAGATGCCTTCCCCAACACCAGTGAAGACACATTGCTGGAATGAGCCACAATCTCCTCTGAACAACACATGACAAAATAAAAGCCAGTCACATTTACCACAACTTCAGAGATCTTGACTATTTAAAACATTCTGCTGTCTCATGACCAGGAACTTTATACTCACGCAGTTTCCATGATGTTATAATGGTGTTGGTGAGAGCCATTGTGATGATCGTGTGATTGAGTCAACTCACTCTGCTCATGTCACCAACACATAAATGTTAGGGATGTGATGGTTTTACATTACATTCTCGGTCCATCTCTTAAAATGAAAGAGTTCAAAGACAGACGAAAAGCAGAGTAAATATGCTGAGCATAATGATCACTCTGAACTTCAGGAGACACCTCTATGCCAAAAAGTGTCCCTTTTCAATCACTTCTGGACATATCACATTCTGCTATTAGTTAATGAATGAATACATCTTAAAGCTTAGATTATAGTTGTATTATGAACAATTGCCTGTGTCTATAAAGAACAATGTGTGAGGGGCAAAATCTAAGATAACAAAACTGATACATAGGCCTACAGCCTATTTTTTTTTAAGCTGCAACATGAGACTTCATCCTCGACCTTTCATGACTGGCTTTTAAAGTACAGGTCTAATATGGGTGACATTTGATACAGATACAAGACACAAAAAGTTGTCTTTTTAAACCATTTCATGAACTTGCTTAACTTTTTATTGGAAGTAAAACAACTTTTTACAAAATCCCAACTTTTCTCTTGAAAACATCTCAAAACACATTTAATGAATGGCTATGTTCTTCTTAATTTCATCTGAATATCTACATTTCTGTCATTTAGTCAGTCAAAAGTCTTAAAGTTAATTGATGTAATGTAATAAAAGTAATAATGTAATAAAGTAGGGATGAGTCACGATTTTCAAATATTCGATTAGTTCAGGGGTGGCGAACTCCGGTCCTAGAGAGCCGCAGCCCTGCAGAGTTCAGCTCCAACCCTAATTAAAACTCACCTGCCTGTAGCTTTCTAGTAACCCTTCAGACCTTGAGTAGCTTGTTCAGGTGTGTTTGATTAGGGTTGGAGCAAAACTCTGCAGGACTGCGGCTCTCCAGGACTGACGCTCCAGACAGTCCTAGAGAAGGACGGCCACATGTTTTTATTAGAACCGAGAGGGTTGGTCAGATTGTCCACGTTACCTTCGCAGGGTGACCGTAAATCCCTGAGGAATACACAGAGATTCATGAGGTCTGAGAATAACAACTTCTTAATTGGAATCATTTAGTCCTGATCACCGTCCTCATTAGCACCATTTGTGCATGGCGATGTCGACTCATTCTTTTATTGCCTTTCACTGCCTCTTCCTTTCCCTCCGGAAATGTACAATTATCTTTCGTAAATGAATTCTAGGAAACACGGCCAATCGCGAGCCCGGTAGCCTGCGCCACCCTCTCTTGGTTTGCCGTATCATCGCAACATGCGCACACATGCGGCTTTATCTGTCCTTTGCATGCACATACATCTAGGTCAGGAGGAGGTTCAAAACATATGGCTCTTCTCATGTTCGCCTACCTCTAATCCCCGTAATCCATTATTTGTCATGCTTGAAGTGCAGGGTTCGTATTGGAAGTTCAGGAGGAAAAGAGGATCAGGGCAGGTCTGAGAACAGAGCTAGAGGCCTCAGCAGCTGCCGTTATCTGATCAGAGGCGACATAACCTTTTGCACGTACCTACGAGGCTTGAACCGCATCCCTGAGGCTGCCGCTGCTCCTCTCTTCATGCGTAACATACATCTGCCGGCACTCACTGTGATGTACTTGTGCTGTTCTATTAAAAGCTGTCATGAACCGTGACTCCTCTGTGTCAGTCATGACTCTTTATAAATGCACATGTGATGGGGGAAATGTCATTTCTCCTGTGTAGTTGCATTAGGGCTGTCAAGCAAGCACTAATTTATTTGTGATATGTCATTTATTAAGCTGAATTAATTGAATTTATATCTGCAAGACTTTACAGTATGGTTCAATTCGTTAGTTCAAGTCATTACTTATTGCAGTAGCTAACATGAGATAACAGCATTTGTAATTTCTTCATATACCTACTTTTCATATACCTATGTATTTATAATTTAGCACAAGTTTATATATTATGAATGAACATGAATTAATACTGAGCAATATTTATAAATTAACAGTAACCTACATTAAAGGGATAGTTCACCCAAAAATGTAAATTCTGTCATCATTTATTTACCCTCATGTCGTTCCAAATCTGTATGAGTTTCTTTTATCTGTGGAGAATAAAGATATTTTGAAGAATGTTGGTAACCCAACAGTTTCAGTTGCCGCCGACTTTAATTGTATTTTTGTTCATATAATAGAAGTCAATGGGAACCAAAACTGTTTTGTTACCAATATTTATTTATTTTTAAATACATAATAAATACATATTTAATTTAATTTAATTTAATTTAATTTAATTTTATTTTATTTTAGAGTTGAATTGATCAAAAAGAAAGTCATGCAGGTTTAGGTAGTGTCATGATCAGGTAGAGTAAATGATGACATACGTTTCATTTTTGGGTGAATTGTAATAAATGCTGAAAAGAATTGTTGTTCATTGTTAGTTAGATAGCTAATGCATTCATTTGCTTACAAATAGGACCTTATTGTAAATTTAGCCATATATTAAAGGAATAGTTCACCCAAAAATGAAAATTCTGTCATTAATTGACCATTCGCAAAGAGCTTGATTGACAGGTGATCTGACCAATCATAGCGCCAAATCCGCCGTCTTGTCCGACAGCTACGACCAGAAACTAACAATAAATTACATTTTCTGCCTATTAGATTGTTTTATTAACATCTACACCTACCCAACCCTAAACAATAATGCAAAAATAGTAATTGTTATTGTACAGTGTGACAAAAATTATGCTATATTGATGTGTGCATGCCTAGTAGCTGCAGCTGTATCCCAACCACAAATCAGACAGGAGAGTAGATTAACTTCGCTGGACTTAAACTTGAAAAATGGTGGGTTCCACGGTTGAAATAAAATACATTCTGATGTTCATTCATTTTCATTTCATGCTTTAAGTAAATATGTAAAGACGATCGGTTCACGTGCCGCTTTAACTGAGGCAATACAGTGATCTATCATTAAAGGGCCACAAAACGGTATTTATTGTTTGCATTTCTTTAAATCCGAGAGTCCTGAGACCTTGTTTCATACCAGAAGTAACCTGCTGAAGTAAGACCTTTGTTCATCTTCTGAACACAAATTAAGATATTTTTGATGAAATCCGAGCACTTTCTGACCCTGCATAGACAGCAAAGGAACTACCACGTTCAAGGCCCAGAAAAGTAGTAAGGACATTGTTAAAATAGTCCAGCCAGAAGCATACTGTCTGAGGTTGACGTTCACACAAAATACAATTGAATTCCCTTTTACTCATTTTACTTATTACTATTTTACTCATGCAAGACCAACTCCTGTCTACTTCAGTGGGCAGCTTCTGAAATCTCGAAAACCGCTTGCCAAATTTACATTCAAATAACATATTTAAAATCAGCAATAAAATCTGACCTAAACTGTCCTATAAATGTTTTTTTTTTTTTTTTCAGGCTGGTCCAGCCAGCGTGCATGAGCAGTCCCAAATGAGCATTTCACAACACTGAAACCAGAGCTTCAGTGACACGATGCCTTTACATACTGGCGATTGGCAAATTTTTTATTTAAAAGCAGACCCATTCTGCCATATTGCCATATATTAATGTGGTTTTTGTCTGTGGTCTTTTTTTAATAATTTTTTTTAATACACTTGCATATTTATGTCTTTGGCTGTTTTCTTGCTGTTCTTATATTGTCTTGTGCTATGAATGCAGTATTTTTCACAGTACTGTGTTAAGTGAAAACTGTTTTCGATTGTATAGTAATTCGCCCATCCTTTTTATGAAGCGGAGAACACACCCTGTGTGATGCTTTCTGCTTGTTCAAACTGCAAAAATAAAGTAGAACTTCAAGATTGAATTTCTATAATATAATTTACAAGAGTAGATTAACTTCGCTGGACTTAAACTTGAAAAATGGTGGGTTCCACGGTTGAAATAAAATACATTCTGATGTTCATTCATTTTCATTTCATGCTTTAAGTAAATATGTAAAGACGATCGGTTCACGTGCCGCTTTAACTGAGGCAATACAGTGATCTATCATTAAAGGGCCACAAAACGGTATTTATTGTTTGCATTTCTTTAAATCCGAGAGTCCTGAGACCTGGTTTCATACCAGAAGTAACCTGCTGAAGTAAGACCTTTGTTCATCTTCTGAACACAAATTAAGATATTTTTGATGAAATCCGAGCACTTTCTGACCCTGCATAGACAGCAAAGGAACTACCACGTTCAAGGCCCAGAAAAGTAGTAAGGACATTGTTAAAATAGTCCAGCCAGAAGCATACTGTCTGAGGTTGACGTTCACACAAAATACAATTGAATTCCCTTTTACTCATTTTACTTATTACTATTTTACTCATGCAAGACCAACTCCTGTCTACTTCAGTGGGCAGCTTCTGAAATCTCGAAAACCGCTTGCCAAATTTACATTCAAATAACATATTTAAAATCAGCAATAAAATCTGACCTAAACTGTCCTATAAATGTTTTTTTTTTTTTTTTCAGGCTGGTCCAGCCAGCGTGCATGAGCAGTCCCAAATGAGCATTTCACAACACTGAAACCAGAGCTTCAGTGACACGATGCCTTTACATACTGGCGATTGGCAAATTTTTTATTTAAAAGCAGACCCATTCTGCCATATTGCCATATATTAATGTGGTTTTTGTCTGTGGTCTTTTTTTAATAATTTTTTTTAATACACTTGCATATTTATGTCTTTGGCTGTTTTCTTGCTGTTCTTATATTGTCTTGTGCTATGAATGCAGTATTTTTCACAGTACTGTGTTAAGTGAAAACTGTTTTCGATTGTATAGTAATTCGCCCATCCTTTTTATGAAGCGGAGAACACACCCTGTGTGATGCTTTCTGCTTGTTCAAACTGCAAAAATAAAGTAGAACTTCAAGATTGAATTTCTATAATATAATTTACATACAGATCAGGGGACATCTTAATAAAATAATGCTTCATTTTAATTTAATAATATAATTTTTGTTTTATATTAATAATACTATATTTAAATTATTTAAATATTTCAATTACTATTATTTATTTGTAATTATTTATTTTGTAATAATAAAATGGTTTTACATTTTTTGATACATTTTTATATGAAATATCAGTACTTGACTGGCATTCCAAGAGACTGTGAGACATCTTGAAAAAGTGAGCAGTGAGGAAATTACAGTCATGTACCGGCATCAGTTCTTTTAAATTAGATATTGATCCGTATAGATCATTGGAATGGTTTCCTCTGTGTTATAGATGATAATATGAGGGCATGCACTGATTTTGTGTGAGGTTTGTGTGATTTACACAGTACAGCGTAAAGTAAGCAACGGCTGCTGGGAGATGAGCTCTGTGCTGTTAGCAAACACTCCGCGCTCGTCCCTGCTGGCACAGACTCATGTCAGCGTGCTTGTAAAGGACTTCCTGTCTGACTGTGTGGCACAGTTGTCACAGTAGGGTTTGTGCCCTATGCTGTTTACACCAAGAAAAGAGAGGAAGAGGACGGGGGAGTCTGAGCACAGTACACAAATAAGACCATAACTCAGTCGCCTCGCAGTCTGGGCACCTTCCATCCATGCATGATTCAACAACTGCTAGATCCACGTCGCCCATCAAGACTCGAGTCGCAGCGGGGGCTACAGTCAATCACATTTGGAGCAGAAGATCTCGGGGTAGTCGCGATCACTCTTTGAGGGCATTACGCTGATGGACGCATGTCAGGCGGCGCGTATCAGTGGTGTGACATACGAGGATAATTCGCTGTCTTACATCCCTGCCGCTTAATGGATTCGAAAGGCAGGAGATCTAACAGGCAGAACAGAGAGAAAGAGAGAGAGAAAGACACTTCTCTCATTGCCACCGTCTGGGTTTTACCTGTCAAACCCGGATGTGGCTCTTGTGAAGAGCGGCTACGTTCACACAGCAGCTGAATACAATGTCAGTCCTGTTTTAACAGGGCTACATACAGTTACTTTCGCACATAGTTTGGTTCTAACCCAGAGTGACATGGCCTTTATGTAACCGAACTGACTTCCTTAAATTTTCAAGACTCACATTTGAGGTTGTGTCTCGACTGAAGCTTTTAGAAGCAGCCGGTGTTTTCCACCAGAGCTGCTGCCGTCAGTTTTGTGGTCTGGGCACGCTCCAAATGATGCGCTTTGCAATTCAAAACTGCTGGCGGTTAATTAAGATTTGATGGATGAACTTATGATTGGACTCATTTATTAAATAACATCCTGTCAATTGTGATAAGAGGTCGCAGCGTTATGGATGTCACCATCTTAGATATTTACTTCAGTCACTGTTGTTATGGTTACGGCAGTGGCAGAGATTTTCTTTCAATATGTGGGTGCAAATTATAGAAAACAACCATATGTATGTCTACATATTTAAAATTGTGAATATAACTGATAAAATCTATAGTGCTAAAATAGATTTTATAATAGCAACTTATATAATATTATTTTATAATATCACATAATATGTTTGCCATCTTTTTAAAATAAAGTAAATATATAATATAATATAATATAATATAATGTAATATAATATAATATAATATAATGTAATATAATATAATATAATATAATGTAATATAATATAATATAATATAATGTAATATAATATAATATAATATAATGTAATATAATATAATATAATATAATGTAATATAATATAATATAATATAATATACACTTATTTATATAATATAACACTTTTATAATATGATTTCTCTGGTATATCTGGTGTAATGACAGTTTTTTTTAATTTTATTATTATCATTATTCTTAATAATTCGTTTAAAGATAAAAAAAAAGAGTTCATTAAAAAAAGAGTCCATAGATAAAAATAATTAGAATTAAAATATTTTAATTTTATGAGTGGAATGTTCTTCAAGGTTCCCACTCTTTTTAACCAATAAATTGAAATGATTTTTCGAGTTATTTGTAATTTACTGGATAAGGATTTTTAAAAAATACTATTATTTTTAAATAATAATACTAATATTTTACTCAGAATTTCTACTCTACAGATTTGCCTAACTAAAAAAAACTACATTAATTATGAATGAATGAATGAATGAATATTATTAAAAAATTGCATGCCATTTTTGAAAAATTATGAAATTACATGACTTGTCCAGGTTTAGAAATCACACTTTTAAAATTAGGCTTCCTCGTATATCCAGGCTGTGTCATCCTGTGTGAACCCTGTTTTTTGAAAGATAAAACACCTTTTTTAAAGCTTTCTAAATGTTATTTTTGATCATTTTAAGTCATTGTGAGACATCAAGCGTAGCGTTAGTTCTGGCAGGTCACGTTAGTCAAGCTCGCATCAGCTGACTCTCAGCTGATCCCCATCTATCTATAGGAATACGACACCTATCTAAGCATTCATATATAAGGTCCCGATCAGCAGTTTTCGCATTGCTCAATAGCTAATTACCCTCCTCCATCCCCAGCTCCGCCTCTGTCAGTCGGGATTCAGCCTTCTGATTCTCAGTTGAATCAGACTAATTCTAAAATGTGTACATAACATTATTGAACTTTAACGATATCTGCAATGCATTTGTTGGTTCTGTTCTGTTTACCCTGGGGGGTTATTGCTGCTCTCCCTGCTCTCATCCATGCTAGGCTGAATGGAGGCGCAGGGAGTTCTTGCCCAGAACAGAACCATACCGCCAATCCAAACTGTATGCTAATTGTCAATCATCTTTGACAATAGTGGTCCTGACAGAACCATATGCTCCTGCCCTTTGGTTATGAATCACTGGTTTAGGGGACATTTCAGTTGGTAAATTAGCTAAAAACCAGCTTGGCTGGTCTAAGAGACCAGCTAGGCCAGCAAAAGCCCGGTTTTGTCAGGCTGTAAGATCAGTTTAGCTGGTTTAAGCAGAGTTTTCTTTGGCGGTGGTTACAGGCATTATTCACGACTAACAAAAGTGTTGTATGAACAGGATCATTTGAGAGCCACACCTGTTAGTAAATACAGTTGTCACTCCCAAACGCTTTGTCTGTGTGAACATAGCCAATTATCCGACCCTCTTTAAACGAACACCCAAACAAATAGATAATTAGCTATTTTCTCTTAAGATCTTGTGTACTGTGCAACTAATTACATTTCGAAATCAACAGGCTGATTAGAGTGTTACTCGTGATGCCTGGCAGGTGTGACTAAAGGAAGAAGAAACCGCGGTGACTTTGAGAGTTTGAACGTCTTTGTTTTGGAAGAAATGGCTGAGCTGACAAATCTTCTCTTCATTCATACCGTGATGTTGCCGTAGGACTTATCAGTTGAAAAGAGAGATGTCCTTTGTTGTTCTCCGAAGGCTTCCCTGCGTTACATCACATAAATACTACTGTGCCCAATAAAAAGAAAGCGACCCACAACACACAGAGAGGCAGGGGAGGACAACCACGCTGACAAAGCCATCAAATTGCCATATTTATTGGGAAAGTGCCATAAGCAATATTACAAGACTGTTGAGTGATATTTTAACTGAGCTATGCATTCGTTTTACAAGTTCAGGAGAACAGTAGCAGTCCTTTCCTTTTCAACCAAGCATCAACAACGATCACTTCAAGGGGAGCTTTTGAGCATCATTAGTCTGGTGTGTACATTTCAGACTTATTTACTGACTGAAGGCGTGGGAAACTAATTAAGTGAAAGACACTGAACGGGCACTCATTAGGCAAGCGATCCATTTGTGCGTGCAAGCGTCCTGCTGACTCCTACTGGAATAGGCCGCTTGCGGATTCATTGTTCTAATGAAGTTGGCATAAGCCACCCGGTGCCAGTATAGTGACAAATCACTGTCGAGCTCCCACCAAGTGAGACATTTTCAAGGCAAACAGTAAAAAGTCAAGCATATTCATTACTGAATAGAGCTATGTGACAGAATGTGTCAATTAGATGATGAGATTTTATGGTTTTAGAAGAAAAAAAAAAAGCACAAACAGTAAGAATTTGACACTTTAGCCACATTTAAAAATGTTTGAATGTCTAAATACCAAAGTGGCAAGTAAGAAAACATTGTCCATAAAAACTATCGTTCAAAAGGGTTGGTAAGATTTTTAAATGTGCTTAAAAGAAGTCTCTTATGCTATTGGATAAAAAAAAAAAAATTGTTTTGTATTTGAATATATTTTAGTGTAATTTATTCCTGTGATGCAAAGCTAAATAAAGCTCCAGTCTTCATATATGTGTCACATGATCCTTCAGAAATTATTCTAATTAAGTTGTTCTGCTTAATATTTTGTAGAAACCATAATACATTTTTTAAGATTTTTTTTTCTGTATAGAAAGTAAAAAAAAACAATTTATTTGAAATTAACAGTGTATAAGTTTTGACTGTCACTTTTGATAAATTTATAGCATCCTTGCTGAATAAAAGTATGAATTTCTTTTTGAATAGCCATTGTATACAAACTAGAGTCAGATAATGTACTTTACCACAGTCCTATGTCACAAACACTTAATCAGGACTACTGCTGTGTTATTACTGCACTGATTTTTCAAAATGTGAACACTGTTTAAACGGCAAAAAAAAATAAAAAAAATAAAATAAACATTACTTCTTCTCCCCACAGCTGACAGTTGACTGGAGATAATGATATGGCGCGAGAGGCCTGGCTAGTACAATATTACACAAGTACTGTAGTTTGTCTAGGGGAAAACACTATAGCCAGAGTGTCTGTCTGCAACGTAAGATCTGTCCCTGCATGATGCAAATTGATCTGGGAATCAGCCCAAAAAGAGATGTATGCCTGTATTTGTGTGTGTGTGTCAGCATGGGGATGCCCAGAGAGAGGTCACTCATAGGTGAAATCACCACCTCCATCCCAGTGGCATTCTACTGAGTTTGGTCTGGCATGCAGAGTTTACAAGTTGTAAGAACAGAGAAATTGTACATACAGATTGTTACATAATAAACAGAAAGTAAACACTTGTATAAACGCTAACTGAGTTGTGTAAATGTGTAAAATGTATTGCTGTGAATTGTAGGTCAGTATAAGGATATTTCAAAACCACTTTTTGTAATTTCTAGTACTTGCTCATAATCTCTTTGAATTATTCTTTGCGCGCAAAAAATATTCTTGTAGCTTCATAAAATTATGGTTGAACCACTGATGTCACATGGACTATTTTAACAATGTTCTTACTACCTTTCTGGACCTTGAACGTGTCAGTTACGCTGCTGTCTTTGCAGGGTCAGAAAGCTCTCGGATTTCATTAAAAAAATGTCTTAATTTGTGTTCCGAAGATGAACGAAGGTCTTATGGGTTTGGAACGACAAGAAAGTAATTAATGACAGAATTTTCATTTTTGGCTGAACTATCCCTTTAAGATTTGTTAATGTTTTTAAAAGAAGTCTCTTATGCTCACCAAGGCTGCATTTATTTGGTTTAAAATGCAGTAAAAAACGGTAATATTGTGACATATTATTACAATTGAAAATAAAAGTGAAAGTGACATGTGGCCAAGTATGGTTACCCATACTAGGAATTAGGCGCCCGGGGAGCAGTTGGGGGTTCGGTGTCTTGCTGAAGGGCACCTCAGTCGTGGTACTGAAGGTGGGAGAGAGCGCTGTACATTCACTCCCCCCACCTACAATCCCTGTCGGTACGAGACTCGAACCCGCAACCTTTGGGTTACGAGTCCGACTCTCTAACCAAGGCTGCATTTATTTGGTTTAAAATGCAGTAAAAAACGGTAATATTGTGACATATTATTACAATTGAAAATAAAAGTGAAAGTGACATGACATGTGGCCAAGTATGGTTACCCATACTAGGAATTAGGCGCCCGGGGAGCAGTTGGGGGTTCGGTGTCTTGCTGAAGGGCACCTCAGTCGTGGTACTGAAGGTGGGAGAGAGCGCTGTACATTCACTCCCCCCACCTACAATCCCTGTCGGTACGAGACTCGAACCCGCAACCTTTGGGTTACGAGTCCGACTCTCTAACCATTAGGCCACGACTTCCCCACAACGCCTAACTCCTAACTATTTATTCCTGTGATGGAAACGCTGAATTTTCAGCATCACTACTTCAGTCTTCAGTCTCACATCAGTCTTAAAAAGTCATGCCAATATGATGATTTGGTGTTCAGTAATTATTTGTACTTAATTATTAACAATGGTTCTTCTTATCAATGTTGAAAACT
The DNA here is from genome assembly GCF_001515625.1 of Sinocyclocheilus rhinocerous. Lineage (NCBI taxonomy): Eukaryota > Metazoa > Chordata > Actinopteri > Cypriniformes > Cyprinidae > Sinocyclocheilus > Sinocyclocheilus rhinocerous. The sequence goes on from NW_015625581.1 coordinate 363,215, forward strand.
ATTTCAACTAGATTAATGTTTTTATGAGAATCATATTATAATTTTTTTTCTTTAGGGATTCTTTGATATATAGAAAGTTCAAAAGAAGATCTTTTTTTAATATAAATATTTTGCAACTTTAAAAATGTCTTCACTGTCACTTTTGATCAATTTAATGCATCCTTGCATAATAAATGTATTAATTGTCTTTTTTATAATCGTTCTTACCTTTAACTTTAGAATGGCAGTGTATCACAGTTTCCAATTTGAAATTGTAATAATATTTTATATAATATAATATTTTTTGCTGTTTTTACTGTGTTTGTGATCAAATAATTACAGCCTTAGTGAGCATAAGATCATTTTTTGTTTTATTTATATATTAAAAATCTGTATTATTCTAAACTAATTTGTGTCAAAGTCAACTCTTTTATTTTTAGGGTCTTGGTCTTGTCAAGGACTCATGATCATGTGGTTTCGGTCTTCACTCAGACTCAACACTCTTCTGCTCTCGGTCTTCATTCAGTGAGCTTGAATCAGCCGGTCTCGGCTACAACACTATGTAATTAATTTGATGAATTAATCAGCATATCCTGTAATTAATTAGGTTAAATTTTGCATCGATTGACAGTCCTAGTATTTTCATGTACAATGAGCAGCACCTCTTCATCGAATCCCAGAGTTCAAAGGCACGCTGGAGGACAAAGTTTCAAAGTTCATTTGCTGATGCCATTTGAAAGGCTCTCTCTTAAAGTGAAGAAATCAATAGTGGTATTAAATCCTTAGAGCTGGACCAAGAGGGACTGAAACGGAGTGAGAGAGAGACAGATCCTTCACTGTGATCTTGCATCACAAGCAGTCTGGCCGGCACTCAAGCCTTATCTAAAGCCATAGTGCCGGAGACTTAGCGCCATATTTCACAGCAACCACACACGGTAACGCCACTGCATGCGTCTGAAACAGCTCCAAGTCTGTGGTGTTTTTATGGAGTGTTGGAGAGACAAGGTATCTGTCACCCTGAGCGCAAGTGTGATGTCGACCAGCGCAAACGCAGAAACACTGAGAGCCGTACTACGAGTCGCACTCAGGTGCACACAATCTCTGCCACAGCGTGCAAGAGCTCGATGAATAATACATTCTGTGCAAAGGAAAACATTTGGATTACTCAAGAGCAAAGACAAATACCTTTTAAGTTCCATTTGATATGACTTGCTCAAGTAAATTATTCATTCTCTGAGGGGGAGGCTTCGTGACGAATCCAACAAACGTTGCATTCAAACTACACGTCTGAGGTAGGCCTGTGCACTTTTGTGCTACTGTAAGTATCTCTGAAATATTTGAAAGGCTCTCTCTTAAAGTGGAGAAATCAATAGTGGTATTAAATCCTTAGAGCTGGACCAAGAGGGAATGAAACGGAGTGAGAGAGAGACAGATCCTTCACTGTGATCTTGCATCACAAGCAGTCTGGCCGGCACTCAAGCCTTATCTAAAGCCATAGTGCCGGAGACTTAGCGCCATATTTCACAGCAACCACACACGGTAACGCCACTGCATGCGTCTGAAACAGCTCCAAGTCTGTGGTGTTTTTATGGAGTGTTGGAGAGACAAGGTATCTGTCACCCTGAGCGCAAGTGTGATGTCGACCAGCGCAAACGCAGAAACACTGAGAGCCGTACTACGAGTCGCACTCAGGTGCACACAATCTCTGCCACAGCGTGCAAGAGCTCGATGAATAATACATTCTGTGCAAAGGAAAACATTTGGATTACTCAAGAGCAAAGACAAATACCTTTTAAGTTCCATTTGATATGACTTGCTCAAGTAAATTATTCATTCTCTGAGGGGGAGGCTTTGTGACGAATCCAACAAACGTTGCATTCAAACTACACGTCTGAGGTAGGCCTGTGCACTTTTGTGCTACTGTAAGTATCTCTGAAATACTCTAGGTTTGGGATGTTTATTCCAGCCTGCAAGACCAGGGTGTTTTTATGCAATTAACAGTTATTTAACAGATGAGGTTCGTAGTGTAGAAGTTGCTAAATGGTGTTGTAAACAACTTTTACATGCAGGCTCGGCACAGGATGCCTGCAAGGGAGCAAAAATCATGCTTTTATTGTGTCATTAGTCTTGTTATACCGATCCAGTGAACATATTATATTTGCACACAGAGACCAAAAAATAAAAATAAAAATTGCATGTATTCGAGAAAATGCAACAAGAAAAAAAGAAGAAGACATGCAATAATAAAATAGGAATGCACAATATATTGGTACTATATGGGTTATCAGCCAATATTTTGATTGAAGAGTTTTTTGAGGGTATATATTGGCTAATATTTAGTATTTAATTGTGCTCATTTCTCCATCTCAGAATGGATTTTAAAAATGATTATTTTTTAATTTATTTAGACAAAATAGTGTAGAATTTTGCTCATCAAAGCTGCATTTATTTGATAGTATCTTACAATGTTACTGTTTTTATTACAATTTAAAATACTGTTTTCTATTTAAATATACTTGACCCTGGAGCACAAAACCAGTCTTATGTCGCCGGGGTATATTTGTAGCAATAGCCAACAATACATTGTATGGGTCAAAATGATAGATTTTTCTTTTATGCCAAAAATCATTAGGATATTAAGTAAAGCTCATGTGCCATGAAGATATGTTGTAAATGTCCTACTGTAAATATATTAAAACTTAATTTTTGATTAGTAATATGCATTGCTAAGAACTTAATTTGAACAACTTTAAAGATGATTTTCTCAATATTTAGATTTTTTAGCACCCTCAGATTCCAGATTTTCAAATAGTTG
>NW_015625581.1:366091-384362 GCF_001515625.1 Sinocyclocheilus rhinocerous
CAAATATCCCCGTACAACTGAAGACTGGTTTTGTGGTCCAGGGTCACATATTTAAAAATGCAATTTATTCCTGTGATGGCAAAAATTAATTCTCAGCATCATTTTCAGTGTCATATGGTCCTTCAGAAATTTAATCAGAAATCAGATTTGGTGATCAATATTTTTTTTCTGACCAAAAGAACAGCATTTTGGAATAAAAATCTTTATAAATAATAAAAAAAAAAAAAAAAAATAAATAAAATAGTATAAAACAAAATATTTCTAATCCAAAAAATTTGAATGATGTGCATATAGTGCATATATATTGGTTTCGACTGCAATTTTATTATTGATGCAATGCTTGGTAAAAAAAAAATCCTTGCGTAACTGCCAGTGTTTGATAAATGTCAGTGAGAACTGAAAAGATAAGACTGTCTAATGACATGTAAAAGGCTGAATGTCTCTTTGATAAGCAGGGGGTTTTTGGATGGATATTACACATGTGACTCTGTGCAACAGCTGTCCTACCAGCTTTGAAGTAAAGCACATTTGCTGTGAAATAAGCCCCTTTCATTCACACTCACAGATGCACCGTGTTTCAGCGCTCCTCACCACATCACATAACCAACATGGTAAATGAGTAAGCCATTTTATGTGACTTTGGCTGATGGCTGTTCATTCAGTCAGAGTAATTCTCGCTGTTTAGATTCATATAATGAATCACTTTGATAATACTAGGCTAAATCTCATCTGGCGAATGGATTGGGCCTTGGTCTCCTCCAAACGGTATTGCTAGCCGAGAGCCTCAGCTCATCAATCTGTCATGAAGCATTGATTGGCACGTCATTGCCGTAAGATAGTTGGAGCAGTGGATGTGATTGACACGGCGGGAGTCCCTGCTTGGGCGCCGCCTCTGTTGGCATAGTCGTCCTTTTCTAATGAGGAGGACCCAGTGTAGACGCACGTAAACAATACGGCAAGAGAAGAGCGCAAGGCAGGAGGGCAGGAGTGAATGTGCTGTCAACAAGCAAAATATAGACTAGTGCTATTTGTTGGGGGACTGCTTTGTAGCTTCTGAGAAATAATGTGGTTTCTTGGGTGATGTTTCTAGGCTCATTTCCTCTCTCTAATAATGTTTTTTTTTTTCTTTTAGACGAGTTTGAAAAGCGAATATCATACGATTTTAATCACCTACCTGTTTAATCGTACTTCAGAGTGGCATTGCGGTTTGCTAGCAGCGCTTTCGCTATTGTTTATGCTATTTACAGCTTTCGCTTTGATGGTAATGTGTTTGAAAAGGGGTCCAATTTTCCACTCAGAAATATTTAATTGATCAAGTTTAATCATGTCAGGTTATTCATTTACAGATATCACCTCGGAGGGAGTGTTTCCATTTCTCTTCCGTCACTCTTGAGATGTATTCTGTCTGACATAGGCTTAATCGGCAAGCGTTAATTGCTCATCCTCCTTTTGAAAGTCTGAAAAATTATATTCATTGTGCCACAATCCATTTCAAGTGATTTAAATGATTCGAATGAGAGGAAGTAGCGTAATAGACTGATTGCTGCCAGCAATTACGGTTTATTAAGTCAAACAGAAAATGCACTGGTGAGAGTCAGTGTGCCAGGAATACATAAATTATTATCTAGGAATCATCGCCCTGTAATGAATTTTCCGTTTAAAAAAACCTGCAGGAAATGTAAAGGTTTAAAGGGGTAGTAAATTAGCATAATATACTAACCTTTATGGCGTTCCAAACCTGTGTGACTCTGTGGAATGCAAAATGAGAAATGTATTCATTGTTCAGTTATTCGCATTGGTACTGCGGATTTTTAGGATTGAAAATGGATGCAAAAGTATCATTAAAGTGGTCCATATGTCTCGTGCTGAATTTCAAGCCAGTGAACTCAAGAGCCAAATCAGTCTGATTCTTGGACAAATCATTCAGTCCAGTTTTGTGAACTACATAAACAGATTTATTCAAAAGCTCCTATTCAAAAGAATGATTCATTCTACTTCTCTCATGAACTCATCAATCAAGCTATTTAGTGAATAAAGTAAATTTACACAACAATATTACATTGCAACTTCGGAAGACTTCAAATTAGTGCACAAGTCTTATGGACTATTTTTATGATATATTTATGGTGTTGTTTTGTCATTTTTGAGCTTGACAGCCTCAGTCCTTATTCACTTGGCTAGGATATTCTTCAGAAATCCACCTTTTGTTTTGCACATAAAGTCATAGATTTGAAACATTATAAATGAATACTTTTTTTTTTTTGAGTGAAGTATTGCTTTAATTCAAATATGCCCACATTAAAGTGAAGAGCATAAAATCGTATGACAAATTCTCAGTAAACAGTGTCTTCCACGGTATATAAATCATCCGGTTTTGGATGATTAATTTAAACAGAGCTGAACTTCAATTTACATTGAAATAGGTCTCAGGATTCAAGTTCATTTCAAGCGGGATGTGTCTGTTCGAGTCTGTTTTATATGCACAGACGCAGTGTGTGAGGTCTGCAGCGGTGCTTTTATTAACACTGCTGTATGTGCGGCATGCATGTCTGATGGCAGACCGCCTTGCTGAGCTCTCTGTTGCTGAATGTTTGGCTGTGTGTCAGCATTGTGGCTTTATCTGATCCACAAGTGCATTACTAGTTCCTCTAAGTCCCTTTAATGAATCAACTGTGGCAAGACCCATCAATACCCAGACGTTGACTAATGCCCTGAGTGCAAACACTCCGCAAGTGAATCTTTCCATTATTGAGTGTTCTCCAAGTAAACGGCCAAAACAGACTGCATGAGACCTGCATGCAATTATCTTAATATCGATTGAGGAATTCCATCAGACCTGGGTGTTTTCTGCTTTTTTAAGTAACATATTTTATCCATATCTCTAAGGACAAGATGCAAAGCTAAAGCAATCTTTATGTTTGCTCAAGGAAATGCGAATCTGCCTGGATGACCAAGGTTTTCATTATGACTCAAGATTCCTCGTACCTGTATTTTTATTTCAGGTTATTCTGCTGTGCAAAAGCTAAATACACTAACTTCACATTTTGTCTTGAGTTATGGCCAAAGTTGAGTGTCTTCGACTGTGACGTGACCTGTGACAGGCGGTTTTGGCTCAGCTGTGCTGAGATTCTGAGAAAATGGAGTGTGAAAATTGAAATCAATCAAAATTCAATCTAAAAACTTTTGGAACTTTCTTTTTTTCCCCTACTTTCATTGTTGGTGTAGTTACTTTGTTTAGCCGTTATAGGACAGTATTAAAGACCTCATGAAATCAATTTTGGTTGTTAGTCCATGTCTAGTAGCTTTGAGGCCATCTATATTAATGGTTTTCAACCTTTCTGACTCAAATTCATATTCAAAGACCCACCCCATACAGGTATTTCCAGTATTTCTGCTATAATTATGACATAGCTGCTTGTTTTCAGGTTTTTTTAATTAATTAAAATTGGTAGTATTCATATATTAAATTCATCAACTGTGATTCATTTTGTGATTTCAGAAATTTCAACTGTATGTTCATCAATAAGAACAATTATTATTGAGAGGGGAAAAATAAATTAATGATTGCATTTTACATTTTGGTTTTATGATTTTTTTTCTATCATTTTAGATTAGATTACACTGTAATAAAAAATCTGATAATGTCCTATCAGAAAATTACCAATACATTTCCATTACATTTCCTTCGACCGTAAAACATGATGCAATGCATAATTCAAACAATGGGTTAAGCACCTGTAAAAAATCTAAACATATATGTCTTCCACATTAACACAGAGTGTAGAATTTGATATTTTTTAAATTTACTAATAGTAATTGTTAATTTAACCCTCTACCGCATGGTGTAGCCATATGGCAACATACTCTTTGTGTTCATTTCCTTGCCACTGTCTCTTTAAGAGAACATTCTCGTTTTTTTTCCATAACATGACCATGCCTAACAAACTGCTGCGGATCACAGAGGAAGGAACTCTGCTTTACACCATGAGGTGAAGCTGCTGCTTATTTTCCTCAGAAAATAATCACCTTTTCATGTCATTTCCTTTTAATGTTGGTGTTTGATCTGAAGCGATCTGGGTCTCTCTCAGCATAGAAATATATTCAAATTTTTTTTTTTTAAGTATTAGTCTATAAATGTATATTTTGGATTGCTAGTATAATTTTATATTTGGCTGTGTCATAAATAACATGGACCTCAGCCTCTCGGGACTAACGCACAGTCGCACACATCAGGACAACACATGTTATAAAGCATCCTTTAGACTGCTTAATTAGTAGATTATGATGGAAGTTCATATTTGTGTCAATAGGGGGTTGACATTTACTGATTTATCATGTTGTCAGAGAACTGAGCAGTAGTAATTCCTGTGTAAAATGGGCGGTCTGACCAGTGCATAATAAGACATATAAGCGGTTGCACAGGTCCCCATATGCCAGGGGTTCAGACAGTAATGCATGGTAATAATAGCTTTGATGAAGTTTGCTTGTGTCAGTCATGGTGCATAGAAGAGGAAAAGATGTTATTGGTTTAATTCTGAATTCACGAGTGCTTTGAAGACGCTGTGTCAATGAAACAGCGGTGCACTGTGTTATCGTGGGCACTTCAAGATAGGTTAATAAATCTAGATACCTTATTATCTGAATTGTTTGGATTTTTAGTAAGCACATTAACTTAACTTCCACTGACCAGTTACATTTTACAACACTGCATGTTTGCTGTGGGTCTGAGCAAAATCAGGGCTGAATAGAAATGCAAGTTCACTCTCTGACAGTAGGTGGCGCTTATGGGACAGAAGGAATACTGTGGTAACCATGGTTACTGCTGTACACAAACTTTCTTTTTCTGACATTTCTGACATTGATGGACAAGAAAGGAAGTCACAACAGTATTTAAATGTTTTCAAACAGATATTCAGTATTGTATTCACTTCGGCGTTTATCAAACAACACCAAATACTTTTGTTTACCCTTGTACATTTTTGGATTTTAATCTGGACTAAAACATGCCAGATTATTTTTCTATTATTAATAATAATAATAATACTAATAATATCCTCTATTGTAATTTTTATAAACCACTGGCAGGTGTTTTTGCTTTATTAAAGCAGCAATCTCACTAAATTTTGATACATTTCTCTGAAAGCGATGGTTGAACTTTTACATTTTTTAAAGTTTACTTGATAAGTAAATATATCCTCATATTAAAGATAATATTAAAGATAATTAAAGATAATTATACTAAGACCATCTGGTAAAACCTTACAGTTAGGTGTCAGTGTAGGATGTATATACTGGTTAGGTTAAATGGTAGGGAGTGGTAGGGAATAAATAGTAATGTGATGTCATACTTTTAAAAAGAGTTTTCAGTGAAGTTTCGAAATTCTTTGGTTGAGGAAACATGACAATATACAGTTAAAATGTTTCACATTTTCGCGCTTGGGCGAGTAATTTGCAGACTGATTTCCTAAATGCACGTGAAATCACCAACATGCCAACAAACCAATGAGAACACAGAACAATAATGACAATTCATAGCAAGAGAGCGCAGACGCCAAAGCTGATGTGGATCCACTCATCTGAATCCCTCTGGAACTGTCTCAGATTTGCAGAAAATTGCAGTTGTTTGGCAAATAAATAATTTACAGACCGTTTCATATGCATTCCCAACATTTTAATTATGCAATTTCAATGTTACACCTCAAATGACAAGGGACTGTTCATATTTAGCCTCAGATGGCTTCAGTATGCATAGTATTTAGATAATATAGCTAATTTAATGCTATAATAAACACAAATGTGACCCTGGACCACAAAATGTATTATATTTGTATATTTGTACAATACATTGTATGGGTCAAAATTATAGATTTTTCTTTTATGCCAAAAATCATTAGGATATTAAGTAAAGATCATGTGCCATGAAGATATGTTGTAAATTTCCTACCGTAAATATATCAAAACTTAATTTTTGATTAGTAATATGCATTGCTAAGAACTTCCTTTGGACAACTTCAAAGGCGATTTTCTCAATTTTTAGATTTTTTTGCACCCTCAGATTCCAGATTTTCAAATAGTTGAGTATCAGCCAAATATTGTCCTATCCTAACAATCCATACATCAATGGAAAGCTTATTTATTCAGCTTTCAGATGATGTATAAATCTCAATAAAAAAAAAAAAAGACCCTTATGACTGGTTTTGTGGTCCAGGGTCACATATTTAAAAATGCAATTTATTCCTGTGATGGCAAAAATTAATTCTCAGCATCATTTTCAGTGTCATATGGTCCTTCAGAAATTTAATCAGAAATCAGATTTGGTGATCAATATTTTTTTTCTGACCAAAAGAACAGCATTTTGGAATAAAAATCTTTATAAATAATAAAAAAAAATAGTAAAATGAAATAAAATAGTATGAAATAAAATATTTCTAATCCAAAAAATTTGAATGATGTGCATATATGAAATAATTATTGGTTTCGACTGCAATTTTATTATTGATGCAATGCTTGGTAAAAAAAAATCCTTGCGTAATTGCCAGTGTTTGATAAATGTCAGTGAGAACTGAAAAGATAAGACTGTCTAATGACATGTAAAAGGCTGAATGTCTCTTTGATAAGCAGGGGGTTTTTGGATGGATATTACACATGTGACTCTGTGCAACAGCTGTCCTACCAGCTTTGAAGTAAAGCACATTTGCTGTGAAATAAGCCCCTTTCATTCACACTCACAGATGCACCGTGTTTCAGCGCTCCTCACCACATCACATAACCAACATGGTAAATGAGTAAGCCATTTTATGTGACTTTGGCTGATGGCTGTTCATTCAGTCAGAGTAATTCTCGCTGTTTAGATTCATATAATGAATCACTTTGATAATACTAGGCTAAATCTCATCTGGCGAATGGATTGGGCCTTGGTCTCCTCCAAACGGTATTGCTAGCCGAGAGCCTCAGCTCATCAATCTGTCATGAAGCATTGATTGGCACGTCATTGCCGTAAGATAGTTGGAGCAGTGGATGTGATTGACACGGCGGGAGTCCCTGCTTGGGCGCCGCCTCTGTTGGCATAGTCGTCCTTTTCTAATGAGGAGGACCCAGTGTAGACGCACGTAAACAATACGGCAAGAGAAGAGCGCAAGGCAGGAGGGCAGGAGTGAATGTGCTGTCAACAAGCAAAATATAGACTAGTGCTATTTGTTGGGGGACTGCTTTGTAGCTTCTGAGAAATAATGTGGTTTCTTGGGTGATGTTTCTAGGCTCATTTCCTCTCTCTAATAATGTTTTTTTTTTTCTTTTAGACGAGTTTGAAAAGCGAATATCATACGATTTTAATCACCTACCTGTTTAATCGTACTTCAGAGTGGCATTGCGGTTTGCTAGCAGCGCTTTCGCTATTGTTTATGCTATTTACAGCTTTCGCTTTGATGGTAATGTGTTTGAAAAGGGGTCCAATTTTCCACTCAGAAATATTTAATTGATCAAGTTTAATCATGTCAGGTTATTCATTTACAGATATCACCTCGGAGGGAGTGTTTCCATTTCTCTTCCGTCACTCTTGAGATGTATTCTGTCTGACATAGGCTTAATCGGCAAGCGTTAATTGCTCATCCTCCTTTTGAAAGTCTGAAAAATTATATTCATTGTGCCACAATCCATTTCAAGTGATTTAAATGATTCGAATGAGAGGAAGTAGCGTAATAGACTGATTGCTGCCAGCAATTACGGTTTATTAAGTCAAACAGAAAATGCACTGGTGAGAGTCAGTGTGCCAGGAATACATAAATTATTATCTAGGAATCATCGCCCTGTAATGAATTTTCCGTTTAAAAAAACCTGCAGGAAATGTAAAGGTTTAAAGGGGTAGTAAATTAGCATAATATACTAACCTTTATGGCGTTCCAAACCTGTGTGACTCTGTGGAATGCAAAATGAGAAATGTATTCATTGTTCAGTTATTCGCATTGGTACTGCGGATTTTTAGGATTGAAAATGGATGCAAAAGTATCATTAAAGTGGTCCATATGTCTCGTGCTGAATTTCAAGCCAGTGAACTCAAGAGCCAAATCAGTCTGATTCTTGGACAAATCATTCAGTCCAGTTTTGTGAACTACATAAACAGATTTATTCAAAAGCTCCTATTCAAAAGAATGATTCATTCTACTTCTCTCATGAACTCATCAATCAAGCTATTTAGTGAATAAAGTAAATTTACACAACAATATTACATTGCAACTTCGGAAGACTTCAAATTAGTGCACAAGTCTTATGGACTATTTTTATGATATATTTATGGTGTTGTTTTGTCATTTTTGAGCTTGACAGCCTCAGTCCTTATTCACTTGGCTAGGATATTCTTCAGAAATCCACCTTTTGTTTTGCACATAAAGTCATAGATTTGAAACATTATAAATGAATACTTTTTTTTTTTTGAGTGAAGTATTGCTTTAATTCAAATATGCCCACATTAAAGTGAAGAGCATAAAATCGTATGACAAATTCTCAGTAAACAGTGTCTTCCACGGTATATAAATCATCCGGTTTTGGATGATTAATTTAAACAGAGCTGAACTTCAATTTACATTGAAATAGGTCTCAGGATTCAAGTTCATTTCAAGCGGGATGTGTCTGTTCGAGTCTGTTTTATATGCACAGACGCAGTGTGTGAGGTCTGCAGCGGTGCTTTTATTAACACTGCTGTATGTGCGGCATGCATGTCTGATGGCAGACCGCCTTGCTGAGCTCTCTGTTGCTGAATGTTTGGCTGTGTGTCAGCATTGTGGCTTTATCTGATCCACAAGTGCATTACTAGTTCCTCTAAGTCCCTTTAATGAATCAACTGTGGCAAGACCCATCAATACCCAGACGTTGACTAATGCCCTGAGTGCAAACACTCTGCAAGTGAATCTTTCCATTATTGAGTGTTCTCCAAGTAAACGGCCAAAACAGACTGCATGAGACCTGCATGCAATTATCTTAATATCGATTGAGGAATTCCATCAGACCTGGGTGTTTTCTGCTTTTTTAAGTAACATATTTTATCCATATCTCTAAGGACAAGATGCAAAGCTAAAGCAATCTTTATGTTTGCTCAAGGAAATGCGAATCTGCCTGGATGACCAAGGTTTTCATTATGACTCAAGATTCCTCGTACCTGTATTTTTATTTCAGGTTATTCTGCTGTGCAAAAGCTAAATACACTAACTTCACATTTTGTCTTGAGTTATGGCCAAAGTTGAGTGTCTTCGACTGTGACGTGACCTGTGACAGGCGGTTTTGGCTCAGCTGTGCTGAGATTCTGAGAAAATGGAGTGTGAAAATTGAAATCAATCAAAATTCAATCTAAAAACTTTTGGAACTTTCTTTTTTTCCCCTACTTTCATTGTTGGTGTAGTTACTTTGTTTAGCCGTTATAGGACAGTATTAAAGACCTCATGAAATCAATTTTGGTTGTTAGTCCATGTCTAGTAGCTTTGAGGCCATCTATATTAATGGTTTTCAACCTTTCTGACTCAAATTCATATTCAAAGACCCACCCCATACAGGTATTTCCAGTATTTCTGCTATAATTATGACATAGCTGCTTGTTTTCAGGTTTTTTTAATTAATTAAAATTGGTAGTATTCATATATTAAATTCATCAACTGTGATTCATTTTGTGATTTCAGAAATTTCAACTGTATGTTCATCAATAAGAACAATTATTATTGAGAGGGGAAAAATAAATTAATGATTGCATTTTACATTTTGGTTTTATGATTTTTTTTCTATCATTTTAGATTAGATTACACTGTAATAAAAAATCTGATAATGTCCTATCAGAAAATTACCAATACATTTCCATTACATTTCCTTCGACCGTAAAACATGATGCAATGCATAATTCAAACAATGGGTTAAGCACCTGTAAAAAATCTAAACATATATGTCTTCCACATTAACACAGAGTGTAGAATTTGATATTTTTTAAATTTACTAATAGTAATTGTTAATTTAACCCTCTACCGCATGGTGTAGCCATATGGCAACATACTCTTTGTGTTCATTTCCTTGCCACTGTCTCTTTAAGAGAACATTCTCGTTTTTTTTGTTGGAAAGAGAAGACCTTAGTTTAGCCAATGATGTGCTTTGATTAAGTCACATGACATGCAGTTTTTTTTCTGTGGCGAGATTTCTGACAGACTGCTGTCTCTTGTCGGTAGTTGCTGAAAGCAAACTAAAACGTCAGTAACAAACAAGGACCAGTCCGTGTCACTTCCACAAAAAAATCTAAAACATCACTGTTATGATGTTATGATGACATATTCACCTCTCAAAAAAGTTTTTATAAAATTCGTTTTTGGTAAATCATTCAAATGTATGTGTTGCCAAGTGGCAACACTGTGCAATAGTGGAATGACATTATTACAATAGTTTATGGGTGATGTCCATAGTCTTCCTCTCAAGAGATTGCATAATGCTGAATTTTCATGAACTGCAATGTTTTTGGTTTTATGTCAATGTTTAATGATACATTATATACAGTATTATATTTGTTTTAACTGTATAAATTTGCAGTTTACATAATATTCATGAAAAATGTAATGAAATTAAAACAAATATAAATCATTGTTCAGCAAAAAAAGAATAGAATAAATAAAAGCACAAGTTCTTGGAAAGTATGTATAAGGTGTCAATTATAAGTAAGTACTGTGTTAAAGCTTATAATAGCACCAATTGAATCAACACAAACAACATTTCTGAGGAAAAATATTAATTATAAGTAAGCTTACACTTATTCTAAGATAGATCCACTATTGTATGCTGTTGCCGTATGGCAACATATCATAAAGTACCTTAAAAATATATTTTTTTCCACATTTTTTTTAACAGCATTTCAAGTTAAGCCATTCTTAGAAAAGAAAAAGATTCAAATATTTTTTTCTATAGGTCTATCATAATGCGTGCGGTAGAGGGTTAAATAGTTTTAAATAAACTTGTAGCCCTCCGGGAAATTTGCTGAGGCCCCTTAAGGGCTTCATCCACTAAGGCTGAGAACCACTGATCAAGTTTACTCCCAAACATTTACAAAATTAACTTAACAGATATTTAAACTTAAAATGTATAGAAGTTGCAACATCACTGAAAAGAGATTTGCTCATATATTACTGGCAAAAGAAAACTGTGTCAAGCTATCCAATATCAATCTGTTTTAAGATGGCTATTATATTTGCAGCTTTGTATTATCATTCTCATTCAGCAGTTGCTTAACTGTCAAAGTACACAACCCACAAACTACCATTTTTGCTTGTTTTAGTTAAAAAATGACACACTTCACCTTTAAGGAACCATATTTGCTGAATCCGAGTGTTAATTGTTGACTGTGAAAGTCGTTCACACAAGATTATTGTTTATTGACTCTGTCTGAAACTTTATTTCTCCTGACTGAAAAAGCTGGGTTTTAACACTGCCATCATGAATATGAACTTTTACGGTGCCGTAACTGCTAAAAGCAGATAGTGGCCCATGTAAGAGCATGATATGTGGCCATGTGTGATTACTGGGGCTTCCATCAATCGTTTAGCTGCACAGGCACAATGTGCTCTGAAAGAGGCTCACAGGGGGTTTAATGAGCATCCAGCGGATGAGATTCAACACCGGCAAATTGATTTTCCACATTTATCAATGGGGAATGTTTTAATGGGCAGGAATTAAAGCATGAAAGAGCTGAGAGATAGTGCTCTCTCACGCTCGGCTCTCAGACCCGTAACCTTAGAGATGGAGCATGGGAGAGAGCTGCCTGGTGCGCTTACGGGGCAACAGCATGAACGGCACACATTACGGAAGGTGAGAGCGAGCTTGTTGAGCACTCGCTGAAATGCCTTGCTCGGCAGTTTCTTTCCCATCATGCCTCCTGCAGGGCAGAGCGAAAGCTGGCTCCTTGCTGAACACGCGTCTGATGAAGGGCCGAGCCTGTAAACCCGGCCAGGGCCGTGTCCTCTCCCCATGAACAAGTCTTAGGTGAGCTACTAAGGATGACCCTGCACATGTCAAAGCTCGGTTATTATAGGTTTTCATGGAAGCGGCTGCTCCGTGGCACTGTTAAACCTGTTTAAACTTCCTGTCATGCAGGATGCCTCCAATAAATGCTTTTAATTTGCAATCTGCACTTGTTTGTTTACAGATTTGGACTGCATCCCATCGTTTGCTCCTCGCTGACAAGCATGATAAACATTTAGAGGGCATCTGTATGAGAAACGTGATCTGTAGGCCTCCTATCCCCATCCCGTGGCTGCCGACACTCACCCAAACATGAAAATTCGGTCTTAATTTTCCACCTTCATCATGTCATTCTAAATGTTTATCCTGCAGAACACATGAAAATCTATTTTGAAAAATGTTTAAGCTGTTTTGCCCATACAATAAAAGTCAATTGGAAAGTCTATTTTATTAATAATATATTTTTAATATTATTTAATATTCATATACTGTTAATTAATATTAATGTTAATTAATATTCACATTAATATTTTAAAGAGATCATCCAAAAACTCCAAACCTATATGACTTTTTATTTTGAAGAATGTCGGTAACCAAACTGTTTTAGTTACCATTGACTTCCATTGTATGAACTAGAATTAAATAAATAAATAAAAGTATAAACAAACAAACAAATAAATAAATAAATACAAATAAAAATACTAAAACGTTTCTCAAATGATCTTCTTTTATGTTACATAGAAGAAAAAGTCATAAGGTTTGATACAACATAAAGGTGTGTAAATGATAACAGAATATTAATTTTTGGGTGAACTATCACTTTAATTAAAAAATAGGTGAAGTCTGTCTTCGATCACATTCTTGTGCAGTCTCTTTACAGACAGGCAGCTTGCTAGAACCCTACACATTTCACGATCCCTCCCTTTCAGAAAACACCCTCATAAATTGCATTTGATTGACAAGATGAGCTGCGGTGTTAATTATAAATTCATCAATGGCATGACAAAGTAGTCTTTTGTTGCTGGCGGAATGCTCCATTTGTCAGCTGAGTGAAGACAAATGTTTGAAATGTGCGTTTGCTCCACTCAGTATCATTTTGTGTGGAAGTTAATATTATGAAATGTCAGCGCTAATTCATTCTGGTTGGCTAAAAGACGCTTTTATTGTTCTCCGAAGTTGAGCATTGTGCACTAGAAGCAGATAGAGTAGGGATGTTCAGATCTTATCATGCAAAAAGATGGACTCAGCAGCACAGTGTTATTCAATAGAGCTCCAGTGGTCTTCCTCATTGTCTGTGGAATTACCTCAGCCGCATTAGAGTCCAGCCACACTAATGGCCCTGATGACAATACTTATCCCACATCTATTTCTGGCAGGACTCGCCGACTGATTGGACACGCCGCAGGCCTTCATTTCATTCCCAGCCAGAGATTATCACAGCGATTGATCCAGGGCCGTGCAACACGAACAGACGCATTAAGGATTCCAAACCCTCCATCCTCAGTCAAAGGGTGAGGCGCAATGCCTCTATTGACTGATAGCTTTATGTTGGATGAAGGACGGAAAGTTTCTCTGATGATATAAGTGCTACCTAAGCTGAGAAATGCTTAAGAATATAGAGTATACAATGCATTGAAATAAGTGCAGACTCCAAAATGAACATTTGAGAACCACCATGTGAGTAAAAACTGTTTTTGGTAGGCAAATTAAAGGGATAGTTCACCCAAAAATGAAAATTCTGTCGTTAATTACTCACCCTCATGTCGTTCCAAACCTGTAAGACCTTCGTTCATCTTCAGAACACACATTCCAGAGCTTTCTGACCCTGCATAGACAGCAACACAACTACCATGCTGGAATGTGTAAATTCTTGTCATTTTAAATATATATTTTTTTCATTTAGTACTGCCCTTCAGAAGCTGCTTCCCTGAAGATAGAATGCATTGTGTTGCCTTCTGAAGCGTCATTAGTCATGCTGTTCTTTTGAACTTTCTGTTTGTCAAAGAATGTAAATATGTTACTGTTTTAACAAAAATATTAAGCAGCACAACTGTTTTCAGTATTGATAATACTAAATATTTCTAAAGCAGCAAATCAGCATATTAAAATGACTTCTGAAGGATCACGTGACACTGAAGACTGGAGTAATGATGCTGTAAATTCAGCTTTGCTATCACAGAAATACATTACATTTTAAAATATGTCAATAGAAAACATTTCATTTTATATTTTATCCGCTACAATGGTTTAACTTTAGACCTTGGATAAGAGAATCTCATGCTGATAACAGTAGCTAAATTTAACAGCAGCTGTAGGTCATGTATACAAACAAGCTTAAAAAGGGTGTCTATTTTTGGCTACTACAGTAGTAAGTTTATTGTTCTTGGCTACTTGAGCTGTGAGAAACCTAAACTCCCCGAGCAAAGCGGGTTGCTTGAGGACTCAGGATAATTAGTTCCACTTTTGTCTCTTATTTCCTGATTAGACTCCAAAGTGCTGCACTTCTCTCTTTCAGCACCGTAAGGGGGACCTACGGAGGAAATTAATCTTCTACGTATCACAATAACTACAAAAATATGATACGAGTCCATGTTTAATTAATAGCTAGCTGAACATCAAGAGTTGTTTTGATCCAAAAATAGATATATCAGCAAACTGTGCGCGCTCACACATTTATTAGGAAAACTGTTGATCTTTCAAGTCCTGTTTTTTATGAGTGTCTGTTTTTAGTAAACACCATCTTATCAACAGTGAATGTATTACTGGTGAATTCAAGCGTGCTTGCAGAGCTATAGCTAGCTGAACGTCCTTGAGGTCATGTCAAGTGAACCATCCTCCGTTTCTGAAAGAATCTCTTTATGAGCGAGCAGTCTTGCTTTGCCATGCTCCAGAAAACAATCCGAGATTACTTATTTATCGTGAACTCAATACATTTCATAGCTCTATATGCTCTGAAAAGACGATGCTCGCAGCCAAAACCGAAGCCGAAGCCAATAAACGCTTATGATGAATGGGCCTGTTCATCCTTCCACCCTACATACTCCGTATAATAACTAATTACTGTCTGTGTCAGTCAAGATATCTTCTATAGATTAAGCACAAAAGTCATTACAGTGCTTTAGTTAGCTCTATAAGAGCTCCGTCGTTGTATAATCCGTGAGAGCAAGAATAGGAGGGTCGTACATTAATCTCATTTCCACAAAGCTGTAATTCGGGCCATCCTTTGGAATATATTACAATTCCGACGCAAATCTTCCCCATAAATGGGGCCTGATAAATGAATGATTTCCCTCGAGCAAGGTGCACCACAAAACCGCCGAGACGAGCCGCGATAATGCATTCCAAAACACAACGCTTGCTCTTTCTTTACACAGACGTGCACGTCTTGCACTCCATTAAAGTGGCTGTGACAAAAGAATGCAATGTCTGCCGTTGCGAAACTGTAATGTGCTTTTATAGGGCAGATGCTAAGTGTACATCTTTTAAGTGGTGTTGCGTTGAGTTTGACATTTGTAATATTGACAAAATGGATGTTTCACGTGCCTGTATATTACATTTTGTTCTGGATTGGAAGTGAATGTGGTTGGAAACTTAAATAAAACTGTGGAGTGCAGCTAAAAAGTAATTCGCAACACAGATTAATGACACCTGAAAATCTAAGAAAGGCTGAAAAGAGATACAAAAGGAAAACCTTTATGAAAATTGCTTTGGGTAACAAAGTGTAACAATAAAAGCTGACTTAAAGAAGCAGTTAGTGCAGGTGTTGATATAATCATTCTTTTCATTTATTCTCATGTGTACTCCAGGCTATTTGGTCTCTTACAGTAGAAATAATCTTCAGACTTTCTTGTTTCTCTTTGAAATTATGATTATATATTACATTTAGGAAAACTGCCAGAGCAGATGCATTTTTTTTGCTCCACACTGAGCAGATTTCGTTTTTTAGTTTTCTTTTATAATGTCTGTATTTTATGCAGTTTAGAACAATTTCCCAGGTTTTCGGTGATAGATCAAAATGCCAGAAATATATCAAATGCCATCTGTATTCTTTATAGGCCGTGATGAATCAATTAGCATTGTGGATTTTGAAAACCTGGTGAGTCAGCCTGGAAATAGCCCCCCATAAGATGCCATTTTCAATAATCAAATGTGTACATCTGCTGTGAGTAATACTCGGCTGCAATAGGTCTGCCTCCATATTTTGTGTCTGATGAACTACAAATAACAAGAGAGGAAATCCATTGCAGCATATGGTAGTATATCTTGCATGATACATCACAATTACGCTGCTGCTCCGTCCGGCTCTCAGAGACCAATTAGAATATCCAGAGCATGATGTCAGACATCACTGGTATTTTGAGACAGATTGCACCGTGCTAAAACATTCCTCCTCTCTCTTATTAGAACATATGAGCACTTCTGTGTGTAGTCAGGTTTCATTTTCAACAGTAATTCCTAAACTCATACAGAGGGATGATTATGACTCTGGGCCAATGCATGATGTAATGATCTTACTCTCGCGGAACCAGACCCCAGCAAGAGGTCTGGTCCACATGGCAGCTTATTCTGGCCAAGAATTGCACATTTAGAAAGGAAGAGTATTTCTGAGCAAAATGTAAAGTGACCAGTCACAGTTTTAGTTTTACTCCATGTGTTGTTTATTGGAAGGTTTGTATGAAATAGTTTTGACCACAATATAGGGCTGAATGATATGTCCAGAATATTATCACTTTTTTTTTCAACACTATTCAATACCCCCCCCTGTATAATATATCTCCTGTATAATAATCATAGATTTAGTGTGAATAGTGTAAGTCTTTTATGGTAATAATTCTCTATGAGAAAATTCCCCAGTAGATGTTGCCCTGACTGAACTTGTGTTGAATTTGTGCCAGCACTGAGGGTATGTAAAGGCATCCCATCGGCCCTCCCTGGTAAAAATCAATTCAGAAAGGCAGTTCTGTAGCAAAAGGCAGATTTTATGCTTTTATTTTTGGTCTAAGTGTTTTCTGGCTATTTGGAGGTCGAACAGTTCAATCTTTACTCTCTCCTCATCTCACTAGGGGGAAACGGACAGTGTGGCTTTTGCTTTTCTTCCTCCAGGCCTAACAGAGACAGAGTCACTCAGATGTGAAATCACGTTTACAGAGGTCTCTTCAGTATTTTTCTTCGTCTCCGTCTCCTGCTGCTGCCAGTCCACAACACGAGGAAGCGTGCAATGTAATCCGACCGTCTTTTATTATAATTCTCTTGATGGCTTTTGTGCGTGTGATCCCATGAGTGTGGGATTGATATCTCTCTGAGTGACAACAAAATATCACAATGCCTTTTTTTCCTTTCCAATTAAAGTCACATTTATTATGTGGTAAAAATATTTCCAGTGTTACTCGATCACTGTCATATACAAATTGCTTCTTTTAGCCTCTCTTTCAGTGGCGTTCTCCCTGCAGATCTGCAGCGTGGAGGTTGACTTAAGCCATTCGTCAAAGAAGCCCCGCTCAAAGGCGGGCTCTTGCATCAGTAGGTACCACCCCGGAGCATTAAAGGGATTCTCAGAAATGCTCAAGAAATGAGCCTCGTGATTTTTCCGTCTTAAAATAACCTGAAAATCAGCATTAGGGGCAGCCGCTAGAGGAAGCCCCATCAGTCCTCGCCAACGGCATCCGTTCATTCAAACCCCCTCCCATCATCCTCTGACACTTGCACACGCTGTTCAAAGTCGCAACCCTTTGAAAGATTATTCTCTCTGCTCTTGGCCCTCGTGGCAAAGGATTCACTCGCTTTTCACCCTTATTAAGCGAATATTGTTGCTGGTTCTTTTTTATTTGTACTCTGTTTAATTTATTATATTTTTATTAAAAAATATATCAAGTGAAATATTTATACTTTAAAAATTTCAGAAGTTCAGTGGTGATGGAATGAGGAATAATTCTAGGGTTTAATTCTGAGGGGTTTATTTCACAACAGTAACTGACTGAATGTACATTTTATCTCTCTTATTGCAGATGTACTTACCAAATAAATAGCTACTGTACATTGACATTAAATATTGATATGTGACCCTGGACCACAGGGGTCTTAAAGAGGTCATATGATGCTATTTAAATTTTTCCTTTCTCTTTGGAGTGTTACAAGCTCTTGGTGCATAAAGAAGATCTGTAAAGTTGCAAAGACTGAAGTCTCAAATTCAAAGAGATATTCTTTATAAAAGTTAAGAGTCAACCACGCCTACCTAAAACGGCTCGTTCTAACACGCCCCCACATACCTACGTCACGATGTGGGAAGATTTGCAAA
>NW_015625581.1:384408-388083 GCF_001515625.1 Sinocyclocheilus rhinocerous
CCGCAAGCCCTCCGGACGCTCCTTCGTCGAATCCGCCGGCCATTCCTCACTCTAGCCCCCGACCTCTGCTTACTCATGCCCGCCGTGTGTGACGTTGTGAAAGCGAAACTACTTTGTTTGGTCTTCCAAAACAGGACGATATCCGCTTCGTCATGCTTGGAGCTGATCCGTGCTGGTCGCTGAGGAAATACAACAACTTCACGCTGTGGATCGCCAACCAGCCAATCAGAGTACAGCGCTATTGGCTCTTGAACTTTCTGTGCCCACAGGAAGTCCTGGACGACTTTGGTCATGTTTCGGCCACGAGTTGCACTTAAACACAAATAATCTCGTTTAACCTTTAGGTAGTGGTTGTTTAATCAATCATCATGTATGTGACCCTGGACCACAAAACCAGTCGCTGGGGTATTTGTAGCAATAGCCAAAAATACATTGTATGGGTCAAAATTATAGATTTTTCTTTTATGCCAAAAATCATTAGGATATTAAGTAAAGATCATGTTCCATAAAGATATTTGGTAAATTTCCTACCGTAATTATATCAAAACTTAATTTTTGATTAGTAATATGCATTGCTAAGAACTTCATTTAGACAACTTTAAAGGCGATTTTCTCAATATTTAGATATTTTTTTGCATCCTCAGATTCCAGATTTTCAAATAGTTGTATCTCGGCCAAATATTGTCCTATCCTAACAAACCATACATCAATGGAAAGCTTATTACATATACATCTCCATTTCGAAAAATTGACACTTAAGACTGGTTTTGTGGTCCAGGGTCACATTTTAGTTAACATTGTTTTATTTTATTTTAACTTGTAAATAGCTTAGAGTTTTAATTAAGAACAAATAATCCTTCACAGTGTAGGAAAGCAATCTGTTAGAAAAGCAAACACTACACAAAAAGTGGCAAAAGCAATTTAGAAATTATTATTAATCTGCAAACAAAGCTACTTTTCTATCTACTTTATTTTTAAGACGTAACCATTTGTAAGGTGAATGTGCCAAGGCTTCCACTATACAAAATGTTACACTTATTACTGCAAACTGGTATTTGGTATGATATTATTTTAATTTATTATCATAATCATAAGCACACTGGTTTGTAGGGCAAACGGTTTTAAAGTTTACGGCACTTTGTTCTTCTTCTAGTTATTTAACTATAGCGTCTCACACATTTACGAGAAATAGCTTACTTCCCCATTGAAAAGTGAGGTGGATAAACTGGTTAGCAAATATATTCAGCTACAATATAACATGTTTTAATTAAACTATTAACTATTAAATATCAATTTCAGATTATTCTATCTAATCCAATTCTTTCTCTCTCTGGCTTTTTTTTTTTTTTTTTGCATTAGGGGCCATTCACACAGAACAAATTTTTTGGTTTAAACCAAAGGCAAAGAAATGGAATGAAAAGAAAAAGAAAAAAGTCCCCATTGAAAAGTGAGGTGGATAAACTGGTTAGCAAATATATTCAGCTACAATATAACATGTTTTAATTAAACTATTAACTATTAAATATCAATTTCAGATTATTCTATCTAATCCAATTCTTTCTCCTCTCTGGCTTTTTTTTTTTTTTGCATTAGGGGCCATTCACACAGAACAGATTTTTGCATTTAAACACAAGGCATAGTAATGGAATGAAAAGAAAAAGAAAAAAGAATGCAAGATCTTGAAACGTTGAACTTCTTTTAACTGCCTAGGATTTGCAGAGTGCCCTATCATGTGTGAGATACTGAAAAGACAAGAATGCATAGAAAATGTATGTAGAATTTATGTAGAAAAACAATGGAAATGAGTGCAGCGGAATTGCAAAAACATGTTTAGTGTAAATAACTCATAAGTTGCTCGAAGCAATTCTGTTATTATGTCTTGCTGTATAAAGGTCAGAGGTCAATAACATGCATAACGAAAGAAGCACAGAGTTCTGTAGATAAAATGATCTTCATTTCAATAATCAAATGAACCATATGTACCATTTCTACTTCCCTGCACATGTAGATGTTTTTTTTGTGCTTTTGTTTATACAGGAAAATATTATTTTGCTAGTTCTTACTGATTTATACTGATAGCAAGATAATTAATATCTCTCCCCTTTTTTTCAATTGTTTTGGTGTTGCACATGCAAACAGACGTTCTGTATATTTCATAATAATCACATGCAGAGTTCAGCATGACTGGAATGAGCAGTGAAGTCAATAAAGCCCAGCTGACAGTATATTTCCCCTCTGTTGTTTGGGTTTGCCTGACTCCTTTTGGGAACAAATAGACTGACACACACTGACAATAAAAAGGCCTTGTCAGTTCGCTCCAAACAAATATGTCCTTCATATTTTTTTTCTCTCTTTTTCTCTTTTGGTTCCTACACTGCTTCATTCTTCTTTAGTCCCTTGCTCTTTTTACCTTGGAACAAGGCCCTGTTTGTACCTGTGAGGATGAATAGAGGAAAAATTTTTTTCATAAAATTATATTTTAATACAAAACTGCTCTGATGCAGAGAGCAAGTGCTAAAGAAGGCATTTGACCAGTGCAGTTTCTTAACATAAAACACGTCATTTTGCATCTACCCAGGGAGTTCCAGACCGTAGGAACAGTTCCAAAGGTCAGGAGCACCAGGATGCCGAGGATAATGAGATTATATTGAAATCATCCAAAAGCCTGTGAGTAATGCTTCTGCACCAGGGAAAATCCCTTTAACAGGTTTCTGTGCTTTATTACAGTTGGCGTCAGTGATACATGTTATAAATATCATAAATGTTAAGAAACATAAATCATTTAGCTCTGTGGAGTTTGCATATTGGATAACATGCCATTAATTAACATATCTATTAACAACATCGATGAAATAAATCAATGGCTGTTGTGTGCAGTAAACACATTCTTACTCTTCTAATGAAGGCGATCGGTTAGATCAGATATTTAACCTGAGGGTGCTCCAATTTTGCATTTCAAAAGACCAGGTCTCGGAAGACGTGCAATGAACATGTTGTTGTTGTTTTTTTTATCTGAAGCAGCTGCGGCAAAGCTAAAGAGGACCATGGCGGGGCTATTTTTGCCCACATAGCCATGTGTAGCCTCCTTCACTTGTCAGCAGCTGAGCAGAGGCTATCAATCAGAGCTGAGCGGCAGTAGGATGCACGGGCCGCTGTGGAGCTTGTGGTTAGTGTGCCGGTGATATGCTCCTCAGGACCATATGGGGTCTGATCTCCGGTGGGCACCGGCACATCCATGCTTACATCACATGTAGGTCAGAGTCTTGTCACAATGGCTATGTTCACACTGCAAGTCTCAGTACTTAATTCTTATTTAATGTTTGTTAATTTGGCCAATGTCAGATTCAAGTGTGAATTAGTGATGGTCCTGAATTGACCTGCATGTGCAAGAGAACAACCTTCACTGCTTTCTTAACCTAGTGACCAAAGAACTGCTGGTATGTCAAATCTCTGGAATGACTCTCAGCACTGAATTGGAGTTGCATTGCAAAATGGACCTGTGTCAGATTTATCAGTTTGTGCTGATAAATGTAGTCCGCTTTTGCCTGCAGTCCAAACATAGCCAACTACACAAGGCAAGCATTTTATATGTTTTCTATATATATATATATATATATATATTTATTTTTATTTTTTTTTGTTTGTTTGTGTTTCTGACACCACACGGAGCAACTT
>NW_015625581.1:389255-409809 GCF_001515625.1 Sinocyclocheilus rhinocerous
TATTTATTTTTATTTTTTTTTGTTTGTTTCCTGGCAGCTGTTAAGAAGTGGATGATGCCAGATTTACAAATAAATCACTCTTTTGATCTAATTGGTCAAACAGGTTTGCAAAAAGCTTTGAAATTGTGCATGATTCACTTTGATTCATTAAGACAGTGGTTTCTCACATCAAATTTTCTCACACTGAAGCTTTATAAGACAGAAAATGAAAAGAGCGCCAGATGAGGTTAATATAATCCATTTTAGAAAATTCTATTGTTTGTCATCGATGAAGCAGATATTTATTCTGCATGCAGCTTGTGAATGACTACACTGCAGGTAAAAACAAAACAAAATAAAAAACCATAAAAAAATAAAATAAAATTAAATTAAATTAAACATGAGGTGCATACCTGGATACAATACAACCTAAGATGGCCATGAAGAAAAAAAGGTCCCGTGAGGCAAAAATAAGATGCTTTCATTTCTAAAATTCTGATTTTTTTTATTTTTTATATAAGCTTTCTATTAATTCATTAAACTAAACATTATATTCCATGCAGTTTGTGCATAGGGCTGTTGACATGTTCCAAGTTTAGAAGTCACATTTGGAGCTCCTCTTGGTTCCTGCATAAAGGAAGTGGCAGGGATGCTGGGGTTGTTGAGAGGGGCCACAGTTTGGGTTAAAGGTAGCATACGCCAGGGCAGCTGCAAAATCTGCCCTGCCAAGGATGCAGTGCTTCCAAAGCCTGCTCTGTGCCATCAAATGGGTCATTGACCAGCTAAATGGAGTCATTATGATGAGTAACTAAAAGAATAGCACCCAAATCCATGAACCTCGTCTCTGCGGAGCTCTGGGTTCCGCCGCTTTTGGGGTTTCACAGGCTTTTGCTGTATGACAGCTGCCTGAGACCTCTTTCAGAGGAATGCAAATGATGCCCTAACCAGCTAATTATACCACATCAACAATTCCCTGCTTTATTGACAGTTGCAGTGCTGGAGATTTCCATGGGAAACCTATTTATTTATTTGAAAAAGGTATTAGTACTCTTAAAATCCTGAGATCTCTTTTAGTCCTAGAAAAACAGCTAACTGTGTGAATGCTAGCAGGCTTGATATTAGCAAACGAAAGCTAATTATAGGTGTAAGATTCAGGAACGCTTTAAAATGATTGTTTTTAGGCATTTACAGTAAGGGATTATAATGGTGATTATTATTGTAAGTTATTGTATAGTGTAACAACAATAAAACTGTTGGCTACTAACAACTCCTTATGCTAGACCTTCAAATCTAATAAGTTTCAGTACCCTTGCAATGCTAGATATATAAGAATTTGTGAAGTTCGAGTAAATGTGAGGCAACAAGTTAGCTATTAAGGATAAAGTCCTAATAAGAAGCAGCGCAAACATCTTTTGTTATGCTTATAAGTGGCATCTGAATTAAACTTTTTAGGACACTTAATTGCATGTTAATTCCAATTAAATTAAAATAAAATACACTTTCTGAGTGAAAACACTGGTTCAAGTCTTCTCAGCCAAACTGGGTGAAAACTGTATAATGCAAATTATGATTACAGACTTATTTAAATTCCTGGGCACTCATACTTACAGCATTTTAAAATGGCAACTCAACACATACCTCCTCATCAGAAAGGCACATCAAAGACATCCTCAGATGGAGTCAGTCAGCACCTTCTAGTCCAATTTTACTCTGCTATTGTGGAAAGGATTCTGACATTGTCCATCAGTGTGTGGAATGGCAGTGCTGACTTCCTAACCAAAAAAAAGAACACATCGTCACTAAAGCCTCAAAGGTCACAGACACTGATCTCCCCTCAGATGAATTCATGCTGCACTTTCAACACATACTGAAACGCACCCATCTCACCCAGAACAGAACTGGTTTCAGCTGCTCCCCTCAAGCAGATGCCCGAGACCTCCATCAGGCGAAACATTCCCATTAAAAAAAACAAGCTGTCAGACAGCTCAATTAACATTCGTACAGTAACGTACAGTATTACTCCTCTGGTACACACTATGGTCCATGTTTACTTTGCATATCAATAGTGTCATAGCCTATGAGGAATATATGCATCTATCTGTTAATCAGATTGCGTGTATGTATATTAAATACTTATTTATTATTATTTTAGTAGCATTTATAATGCTATTATAGTATTTATTAATATTTTGAATTATATTTTATTGTTGTAATTTTGGTAGTTCAGTAATCAATTTTAGTAACTTTACTATGTGGTTTTGTTAGTTGGAATTGTCTTTTTTATATTTTTATTAACTTTATTTTTATTTCAGATTTTGTTTTAGTGCTTTTAGTTACTCAACTTAAACTTATGTATTCAGGTTTGCAAAAAAATATATATTTTTAATTATAGTATTTATTCGTTTTCATATATTTTTTTGTAATTTTATTATGTGATTTTGTCAGTTGTATTAGTATTAGTTTTTTATTTATATTACCATTCATTTATTTTTATTTAAGTTTTGTTTTAGTATATATCTATTTCAGTTAGATGCCAAGGCAACATTTCTAATTTTCATTTTTCATCTAATATTTATATTTCATTTTATGTCAGGTTTATCGAAGATTTATTCTGAATAGTTTTAGTTAACAATGCATGCTTGCTTATTAGCAGAATATCTCTTGTCTTTCTGGAAGCTGTACTTAAATTGTTCTTGTGCTCAGGCTACTTTCTCATTCTGTTCAAATGTAATACCTGAAATCTAAAACTCAAACCTTATCCCTGTAGACTGTTTTTTTCTTGTCCGTAGTTAATCGTCTTTTTGTTAGAATTTTTACATTGCTGTGCCGAACATTCATTAGCACTCTGGGTGGATGTGCATGGAGCTCACAGAAAAAGACGTACTGAATTAATGGAGTGTTAATAATCGCTAACTCATTAGTGTCATCTTATTTGCATAGCATATCATTGCATCTTTTGAGCAGTGAATATTAATTTCCAAAGGCATGAAGTATTGCGAGATATAAATAGAGGAATTATCCATGGGTAAACCACTCATCATTAAAAAAAAGTCAAAGCGTTGAAAAGAGCTGCTATGTAATATTATTTGTCCCATGTGCTTCTTTTTAGGCAAGTCAGAAGATGTAGCGCTAATTGGCTAGGACTTTCATGGCTGCTTGATTATTATTATTAATATATTTCTTGTCAGTTTAAAAAGGTTAGTAAATGGCTTTGCATAATGAAAGTCCATCTCACTTTTTTGCGTTTTTGTTTTGATGACTAAGACGAAGTCATTGCTCTTACACATTCTAATGCGCAAAGTGACGTCTCTCCTGTATATATATATATGTGAATGTGAAAATGAGCTTCTAATTAGTTTCTCCTTTTCTCCCACAGGGATAGGCCAGCTACTGATGGCGATTCTCAGACATGCATGTGATCACTAGACAGTTTAACCAGGGTAAGTCCTCTTTGGAAAGGCTCCATGACCTGAATAGTGGCACGGCGAGAGGCTGCTCTAAAGCCCCAGTGTCCTCCTCTCTGATTGGATCTGCCCCTTTTTAATTAGCTACTGTGAGCGTTAAGACTTTCATCGCTCCCATATCTGTAGAAGCTTTCAGACACTGCATGAACGTATACCCACGTTTGAAGTGTGATAACAGATGATTTTAGTTTGTTTCTGCTTCAGTACTAGTTCTGTCAGCTGATAAAATTAAATCAGTTACATGATGTGCTGAGTAAATAAGCAAATTAATTGCATAAATCAGTGTTTGCCTAGACAAACCTTCAAGTGACTGTGATTTGGAGGCAGTCTGCTGTTTGTTTTATTTCTGTATCACTGAATATCAGCCTCTTAGTCACCTTATATGCACACAGCAATCAACTTTGCAACCAAGTTTGTTGTTTATTCCAAGGTTGTTCACATAGGATGTGTTCTTGGACTATTTTTAATTGTTTGCTTATGCATACATGGCCATTGGAGCACATCATACTGTTTTTTTTCAGCGACTAGGACCATTGGCTCCATGTTTTTAAGATGTCGTGTCAAGTTAAAATTAGTTCAGCTTTGAAAAACTTGTCTGGAGACTACTGCAGTTCTGTTTTATCGTGTTGACTGCTTTATATTTTGGTGGTACTTCATGCTTCAATTGCTCTGATAGTCGGAAAATTCATTATTACAAAATGTACAAATGGGGAAGGGATCATTAATTAAATAAATAC
Source organism: Sinocyclocheilus rhinocerous (assembly GCF_001515625.1). Classification (NCBI taxonomy): domain Eukaryota; kingdom Metazoa; phylum Chordata; class Actinopteri; order Cypriniformes; family Cyprinidae; genus Sinocyclocheilus; species Sinocyclocheilus rhinocerous. The sequence continues at coordinate 393,436 of NW_015625581.1, forward strand.
CATTAATCATTCCAAATTAATGTGTTAAATTGACAAGTTTATTTAGACAGGTAAAAGAACAATTGATGACTTTAAACAAGACTGATCAAAAGTAGTGCTGTCAAACGATTAATCGCGATTAATCGTATCCAAAATAAAAGTTTTTGTTTACATAATATATGTATGTGTACTGTGTATATTTATTATGTATATATAAATACACACACATACAGTATACATTTTTTAAATATTTACATGTTTATACATTTATATGTTCATATTCTTATATTTTATATATAATATATAAACAACATATTTTTCTTAAATATATACATGCATGTGTTTGTATTTATATATACATAATAAATATACACAGTATACACACGTATATTATGTAAACAAAAACTTTTATTTTGGATGAGTTGGATCGCAATTAATCGTTTGACAGCACTAGTCAAAAGCTTCAAAAAGAAAAAATAATTATACACACCTAGATATAATGTGTCATGCTGTTTAAACATTCACGATTTTCCAAAAGATAAAGGCTTGATCATTGGACCGTTCAGTGCCTCTAAATAAAAAAATAAAAAAAATAAGCGAGTGCCATGATATGGTATTCCAAAGCCACATGGAAAGTCTCAGATCTATTTTCATTCACGTTTTAATCATCATTGTCAGTTACACTTTAATTATCATCACAGTCTGGATCTACAGCTGACAGCCTCTGCCCGGGTCTAGAGATCGATGACGTGGACGTCTACAGAAACCGTTATGACAACTTCATTTTAGTAAGAACGGGCCGATCCTTTGATGTGTCCTTATAAATCACATTAAGTGGCAAATATGGAAGAGCTTTAATATTTGAACAAGTGAATGTCCCAGGCAGTTTAATTTGCTTAGTTCTTATGGATATTCCTCTAGACACCATGCATTTGCACCGTTTCGCCTCCGAGGCTATTCACTGACAGCAGCAGCCACGTGTGTTGACTTCTTGCGTGAATTCGTTGAGTCTTGGTGCATTCATTCTAGTTCACACTGGCTGATGCAACCCAGACTGTCAGTGGGGCAATGCCAAAGAGATTAGATGCTGCTTTACTGTGCTTGTCTTCACAGGGGACAGAACAGAGCGCAGACAATCCTCCAAATATGCACCGATTCATTAACAGCCATCCATTCTCTATACAGCTTATCCTTTGTTGGGCTGTGAGACAATTCATTAAATGTGTAAATGAATGAGAGCAATGCAAATACTTGAAAGAATATTCCATGTTCAGTACAAGATAAGCTCAGTCAACAGCATTTGTGGCATAATGTTGATTATCACAAAAAGTCATTTTGACTCTGCCTGTGTTTCTTTAAAAAAATAAATAAAATAATAACACAGCGTTATGAAATTTAATTACAAAATAAATGTAACTGTAATCCGTTACAGTCACCGAGAAAAAATGTGCAATTAAATTGCAGTTACTTATGAAAATGTTAACGATTACATAGGTGGTTACATCTGAATATTTTCTGTAAAAATGTATGATATGTTGAATGATATTAATTTACTGCTTTGCTTGTTTTTGATGTGCACAATGCCTCCTGTCATTTAAAGGCTGTTTAGTAAAGCGTTACTCTTCAGATTATTTTGGTTGGTTCTCTTCTTTGAATTTGCAGTGCACCACATCTGCTACTGTAATTACATCAACCCACATTGCTGCTGAAAGCTTTAGGCTACAAACTGTCTCAGAGATGATTCACTGATTAACAGATGAAAACATTCGTTAGAAATTTAGAAAAGTAATCAAAAAGTAATCAAATGTAATCAGTTACATTACTTTAATAAAGTAATTGAAATAGTTACACTAATTATTACATTATAAATAGGGTAACTTGTATTCTGTAACCTATTACATTTCCAAAGTAACCTTCCCAACACTGGCTGTACTAAATGAAACAGTGAGTATTTTAATGTTTATGGATTGGCCCCATTCACTTCCATTGCAAGTGCCTCACTGAAACCAAGATCTTTGCTTTCTTTTAAAGAAAAAAAAAAACAAAAACGGGAGAATTCAGATTTTTTTTCTTGCAATAATCATTATGCCTCAAATACTGTTGATTCAAATTAACTTCTTAAATTAAATTTCTTTACATTTTAAGGAAACTGATTGAGAGAGGATAGGATTATTTAAACTAATATTATACCTCTCTTCAATCAGTTTCCTTAAAATGTATTTTTGTAGCTACTGTACATATGTTCTATATGCATTATTCTATATTTTGCTGATGTACTGTATATATTTTGTTTATACAGTATCTGTACACCTGACTATATATAGGCTACTATATTGTTTATAGACCATATTCAGAACTATTTCTGCACATTCAATGCCTGGATTGTGAAGTTAGTGAAAAAGACACATGTTTTCCTACTGAAATACTGCATACTAAGTACTGCAGCTATTCAGTGAATTTGCTTCTCTGTGTTTTTACACATTAGCAAATAGGAGGGAAAAAAAACTCCAAAGTGAATACATCCATAGCAAGTGCCTCACTGTAATCGAGATCTTTGCTTTTTTTAAGAAAAAATGAAGGAAGAAATCAGAATTATTTATTTCAATAATCATTATGCCTGAAATACTGTTGAAAATTAACTTAATATTTATTTACATTTTAAGGAAACTGATTGAAGAGAGGAAATATTATTTATAATTTAAAACATATTTTTGTAGCTACTCATAACATTTTTGCTGATATACTGTATATATTTTGTTTATTTTTGTACACCTGACTATATATAGGCTACTATATTGTCTATAGACCATATTCAGAACTATTTCTGCACATTCAATGCCCGGATTGTGAAGTTAGTGAAAAAGACACATGTTTTCCTACTGAAATACTGCATACTAAGTACTGCAGCTATTCAGTGAATTTGCTTCTCTGTGTTTTTACACATTAGCAAATAGGAGGAAAAAAAAACTCCAAAGTGATAATCAGTTGAAATCAAATGGTGAAGAAGTATTTCACCAGTGAACAAATCCTGCAGTGCAATCGACAGCTTTTCGTCTGAGACTTTGTGAGATACTTCAGAACCCAGAGGACCAGACTGTCTGATGGGAGAGAGCCTTCAGAGGTTGCATTGTTAAGTCAGACAGCTTGATTTGACTGACAGTTTTCCATTATAATGCAAGGCATTTGTGAGGGGAATTTCTGTGGCAGATATTTGACATGTAGGCTGCTGTCTGTCTGGAATCCTGTTTATAGAGCCCCAGGTTGATTCCAAATATACATAATATTGTCTAGCAGTGAAAATGAATGATATGGTCATGTATTCAATAATTTATGAATTCTACACCCATAAACAATATAAACTGAACAATATTATCTGGCACTGGGACACATTAGCTCTCCCGAAGACCATCAACCTCCTGAACAATGTGTGGGCTGCTGTACTGTTGTCTCACAGACTGGGCTGCCTCCTCCTCCTTCATGAATATGGTGATACATAATGTTTTTATCTCTAAACATTCACATCTATTTCTTGGCATTCCATGTGCACAAGGGAATAATGTCTAGAATGTTGTTATTGTCTATCTTATCTTATCTATCTATCTATCTATCTATCTATCTATCTGTTAAGCTAACAGCAGAAACAACATTTTCAGGTTTGAGAAAGAAGGAGGCAGTGTGATTGTGCAATATAAAACAGCTCAATAAACAAGTAGTTAATATTGAGTAAATAAAATTTTTAGGCACAATATAGCCAGTCACTTTGTCTGTTTTTGTTCAGCCGCTGCAACATAGAGCAAACCACAGTAATGGTGATTTGTTCCTGAACATTTCATTGTTTTTTAGCGAATCGGTTGAATGAATTATTCAATAACTCACTTAAAAGATAGTCACTTCTCTGTTTTTTAACAAATTAGTTAAATTAATAATTCAATTACCTTTTTTTCTAAATGAATCAGCATTTTAGAACGAATCGGTTAAATGAATTATTCAAATCATTCACTTTTAAAGACACCTATGTAACCTGCAGAAACAGTCACTGAAAGGAATGCACACACTGACAAGTTGCTACATTTCTTGGAACACCCTGCAGTTGTTTTATTGAACTATATTGCTTGGGGGATAAATCATTTATTTAGATTTATTATTATGCTATGTGCTTATTTAAGCACATAGCAGGCATTGATGGCTTTTTTCATATTGCTGTTGCTGCAATAACCCACTCAAGGCCATATGCTACAGTGATTTTTACCACAGCTAAGGGGCTTCACATCATACCCAAAAACACCCTGTGGTAAAATCATTCTAACACACGGCCTCTTGTGGCTTATTGCTTTAATAGACATCTCCTCTGAAGCTTTCTAACTCTCTAGATGCATTTCTCCTGAGAAATTCTGAATCCCAGTATTCATCAATATTCTTCTTTGCCTCTTGGGCCCTCGCTCACTCTCGCTTTCTCATCGAGTAGGCGAAACTCCAGACTGTTTCACATCACATCATTCTACTTTCTATGCACAACACTGTTTTTGGTGTGAAGCTACATGGAACATAAAGAGTCCATCAGTGTTTGCGTGTTGTGTGACTTTTTAAAACCCCTGAAGCCTAACATCTCCTCCGGAATAGGTAAATATATTTCTGCTGGGCCGCTAATGTTATTCTTCTCAACGAATCAGTCGGTCGCATTTCCTAAATGTCATCATTTTTATTTCCAGCTGAGAAGAGGCATCCCTCCCACAGCCATGGCCATTAGCTCTGCCATACAATCATTCCATCTATATGGGGCATGAAAAAGAGGTACAACGTGCTGCATCAGCTTAAAGCAATTGTTCATCTCTAATGACTTACATTTAGAAAACTCACTGCAATGCTAGCTGAAAGCAGAGAGGATTAATAAAAGCCAATTGCATCTCCAAAACCAGCGGTGGACGTGATAGCTTATCAGCTCGCATGCAATTTCAACTTCCTCTACTGCAGAGAGCCTATTTGAAACAAGTCTCCCAATGAACCCCTGTGATGGAAGGTGAACTGTAATGTCTTTTTAATTTTATAATAATAACTCGCCACTGTGGTTGCCACAACTTTACCATAACAGTATGGTAACAATGATTCAGACATTATGGAATCATTAAAAGAAATACTGTATAATCCAATGCCATGGTTAAGGTGGGAACTTATGGAATGCTCCTTTCACCATAAATTCTAAAGCAGTTCAAAACTTTTACTCAAACCTCTAAGAGTACACTTATTGCCATGTTAACTTCAGTATACGTTTTCCCCACTTTACTTTAAAAAACAGTATTCAGTATTTATGCAACAGTTCGTTCTGGTTCTCAAATCTGATTGGTTGAGAACCGTGAGATATTGTACTGGTATCGCTACAGGAACGCCCTTTCACAATTTTGTATCACTCCGCTTGTTCTAGCCGGGTCATTGCTCATATACACTATTGTGCAAAAGTCTTAGGCCATTAGTATTTCACCAAAAAAACAAACAAACAACAAAAAAAGTTTTAAGTCCGTTATTTCTATCTTTTGCTGTAGTGTGTCAGTAGGAAATATCAGTTTCTGAGACAGACTAAATCCAGAAGAACTGTGGCAACGTCTCCAAGATGCTTCAAGAAACCTCTATGTGGAACACTGGCTGTTGTCAGAGTCTTTTTGCAAACAAAAATCTCACTGGATTATTACAATTACTGGAAAAAGGAAAGTTTGGAAATGAAATCTGATATTTCCTAATGACATATTAATGTAATATTTTATGACGTCATCACCCTAAAAAATATTATATTTTTTTGTAATATATAATTGTGTAAGAGCTACTGGACCGCTCCCGAATGTGCTTGCCTCACTTTGTGTCCATCAAGTGGAAGAGCAAAGATTTTTCACCGCAGTGAAAATGTTGTATTTGAAAGTCTAAATACCAACAAATATGAACTAAAGCTGAATATTTTAGTAGATAAAACATGTTGTGAATTTTGAAAATGATCACATAAATCTTTTTTCAATACATTTGGACTTTTGTTCTTTACAACACTCTGGAGTTATTGGAAATGTTTGGATCACATGAATCGAAAACCACAGCCACCAGTGGAATCATAATCCATGAAAAAAAAATGGGTCTGTTATGATAGCATAGGTAATAATAAACATTGTCACTGTCGCCAAAAAATATATAGCCTAATTAGTTTAGTTTATTTCACAATATCAGTCTTGTCAGGGCTAATATGCATTTGCTATAGCATTACACTAGCATAATAATAATAATAATAATAATAATAATAATAATAATAATATTTATAATAATAATAGCTATAATAATAATAATAATAATAATAATAATAATAATAATAATAATAATAATAATAATAATAATACAAATGGGAATTTTAGCTTAGCAATAAAAACAACTAGAACAAAAGCTGCTAGGCAACAGTGAGAAAAACTAAAAATGTAAAATGAGTTAGTGTTAAAGTTTCTTAGTGGAACCAAAGATGCCAATAAAGAACCTTTATTATTAAGTGTATAGTGTGAGAGAGAGAGTGCCCAGTTTCACATGCTTCTGACACCAACTGACTGTGAGTACTGCTATATAGAGCACACGTGAGTGTACCACACATGAATGTGTATTTACAGAGGGCACTGAGGCATATGACCTTCTGATTTATTTGAGGTGCCTTCATAAAGTAAACTCATGTATCTTTTACTTAGTGACTTAGTGGATCAATCCTTTTCACCTGTCAGAGAGAAAGGAAGGAGAAACATTTTATCAACAAGCAGTGTTGACCATTAATGGATCTTGCAGACTATAATAATTATTCAAATTTTTTTCAAAAACAACCAAAAATCCCAGCAGCAGAACATCTCCATCAAAACAGACCAAGAAGTCCACATATGTGTAAACATATTATCTAAAATAATTTATAAGAAAAAATATTTTCTTGTATTTCTCCCTGGGTGGGAAAAACAGCCATGATGTAGCTGTTAAACCGTTCCTGTAGCCTTGTTTCCATCACACTTTACTGTTGAATGTCTAATGACTTGATCCTCAGACTTATTTGAATGGATTACTGAATGGATTACTGTAGTAGATCTGAGATCAGCCTTTTTTATTTATTTAACAAAGGCCTCTCTAAAATGGCCATAATTTGGAGTTGATCACAAAGCAAAGCTGTTATTTATATCCTACTGCATTGCATTCAGGAATTAATAACACACTTTGCGGAGAGGGAAGTCATCCATTGTAGAGCCCAGAGCTTTCACGTGGGCCGGTTCCCCAGCAACAGCCATTTCCAAATGGTCCAAATGACGACGGATGAGCTGGAGGCATGACATGGCCGAGTAGACGGCCCCATGAACTGTGCTCCATGCTGATGATAACACATTGCCTACAGTTCAGCTTATACTTTTAAAATACCCTTTGCAGAGTTTCAGTATTGCCTATAAGCATATTAAGAAGTTTTTACTTGTTAAGTTACAGGATGATTCAGACTACGTTTACACTACTGCGTTTTCGTTTTAAAATGCATAATTTTTGCTACGGTTATGCCTGTCGTTTACACTAAGTTGAAAACTGAGACTTCAAAAAAAAAAAAAAAAATGCTGCAGACCCCGCTTTAGTTTAAAAACTTTGGGGTTGCATTTCAGTGTAAGCGGACTGAAATGTAGATTTTTGAAAACGATGGCGTGGCTGCCCAAATTCGCTCTGCATATCCTTGATGAACGTGTAAACAATTACATCATGCTCATTGTTGTACCTGCCAGTGATTAGCGACCAACTTCCTGTTTACAGTTTTACGTGCATGCCCAGTGCGCATGAATGGTCATGTGACATGCGTTTTTGGTTGTGTAGTGTGGACGGAAATTGTGAAAATTCTGAAACGCAGTGAAAACACCAGTGTAGACGTGGATCGTTTCCATTTAAAATGTCGTTTTAAAACAAAAATGCAATAGTGTAAACAGGGCCTCAACGTGATTTCTTAAATAATTGTGTTTTTACACAATGTGCATTTCCATGTCTACATTTACGTACAAATTGAAATCATTTTTGATTTTACATTTATAGAATGCTGAATTCATGGAATTAATATGTTGATTTTATTGTATTTAATCAATGACATTAATTAAATATGACAATGGCATCATATTCTTTTAATGCATTTGCCTAATTTTTGACATTATAACTGTCTCATTCTGTTATCAATCATTTCTAGTGCCGTATTCAAGCTGTTTTGAAGGATTCAGTTTATCCAAGACTAAACTTAAAAATTGAGTGAAAAGTCATTTAATCATTATTATATAAGTTGCCATTTAAACAAATACTAATGAGATCAGGTTGGATGATTTGTGTAAATTCGGTTAATTTGTCTTGTACAATATATGTACTGTAAATATCTGTTATGTCAACTAGCTTAATCAGAGCAATACTAAAAATTACACTACATTACATAAATGCATTTTTATATACACTTATGAACATAACTGCAAAATATACAACTATACAGCAATATACAACAAAATCAACGCTAATGGTCAGCTTGCACTGTGACATCATTTGTGAGAGCTACATATTGTTCTGCCCCTTACATCTGCATGGCAGGATAAATAAAGATCCTATGAGATGGTGATCATCCGTAAGTAAGAGTCAAATGGCTGCTTCTACTGCTCTATTAATAATTAGAGTAATTAGAGCTTGCTTGTTAATCGAGGCTCACTCGGGCCGAGAGAGGTAATGATGAAGAAAATAAATGTGAGTCGAGGCTGAGAGGCAGCTGTCACATGTTCATTACAGCAAGTGTGGCTTCTCTCACTGCCGATGCTGATGAGACACTAAGCTCTCATCTGTGTCCTCTTGTCAAGGCCTGTATGGAATCTGTGCCTGCTGGATTCCACAAAAAGCTCAGAATTTAACATCATTCCGAAATTTGATGTTCACTTAATTAATATTTTGGTTAATTGGATAATGCTTGTAGAGGTATATTTATGCATTCCATAGAATTATGTGGTAAAAAATGTGGAAAAGATTGTGTAATATGTTCAGGCCTACTTTCCCCCCTTTCATTCCAGACAAAATCAAGACTTATACAGGAAGATTCATCTCAGTGTGACCATCAAATGCCCTCTGACTTCTTGGCCAGTGAAGTGATTGAGTGAAATAGGGCGGTTGTAGCATTTCAGTTTTAGGGGGGATCAGCCCCCTACCTGAGCATGAGCTGATGTGGCTCTGAGGGATATGTCTTGCCTTAAGTGCAAGAGGTCATGAATTCGAATATTTTCAGTCAAGAGAAATTTGTAAATAAACATTAATATTGCATCTTGTTTGTCAGTAGATGTATACTGTTATCTGAGGTATATTTGGCTGTATTTATATTGTGATTTCATTGGAACGGAGAGCTTTCAGAAAGGGAAATAAGCTCAGATTGCAGCCACTGCTTTCAGGGAGAGTCATATAATCGTATAATAAGAGTGCTGACAGCTGAGGTAATCAAACATTTTTAGGGAAGCCGAGATGAAAGAGGCGTTTAAAGGTGAATGTGTAATTTTGAGAGCAAGCCAAATTGCAAAAATAATGACTGTTTGCATGAAAGTTTTCCTAAAAAAACACCTTCCATTTGCTATTGGTTGATCAAACAGGTAGCCCCACCCCAACTACCATGCCATTGGTTGAGCCACTGTTGCTGTGCTGGACTAAGCAATGTTTTAAAAGCGCAACACAATGTTTACACTTTTCTGAGAATCAGTGTTCTGATGGCTTACTTACAAGTGTCTCTTTAAATTAAGCTGTGATTTTAACATAAACAAATCACACACATCACCTTAACGTAGAGTTATTATTCTAAATAAAACCGAAATCAAAGTGCAATTATAAAATCGCAAAGTATATTATTGAATTAAATAAATATATGCGCTGAGTGTTTCAGAGTGAAGTGCGGCACCTTCTTCTTTTCGGAGCAGCTCAGTTCACATTAAATGATGCTCCACACAAACTCATCTCTGCATGTGCTGTGAGTTCGGATTGATTATAACGTTCATTTGGGAAGGCAACAGACGCTAACCATCTTTTCAAACTTGTAATGAGAAGCAAGCGCTTATAAACCGGCTGTTGTCAACAAAAGAGAAGCTTTAAGGTCTCCTTGTGGTTTTCCACCAAAATAGAAGCTTGATGGTTTAAAGTTTGAAAATGAAGAAATTAAGACAGCCTTTAGTGTTGTAATTTTACAATAAAATTATTATATTATTTTTAAATGCTCTTTTTTTTCATTTATACATATAAACATTGCAATGGTAATATTTATTATTTAGTGAATATTTGAAATATAATTTTAATATTTTTTTTATATTTTAATGGTTTTATTTATTTAATAGTCATATCTATATATAATCACAAAAATATCACATTTTAAAGCATTATAACAATTTTTTTTGGCCAGCACCACCTTACTACACACACACAAGAAGCTATTTTAGTGAGAGAAGGAAATCTGCTTCAACTTCAGCTTTCATCTAGCAAATAGATGTAAATTTAGAGGCAAGTATGCTGATACATGCTGTAATCTTGGGACAATGGGGTGGTTTAAAGCTCAAAAGAACACCTTGTCTTAGGCTGTAAGCACAACAATGGTTTAAACCTGAGGCCACTCACCTCTAAATAGGGATGTCTGACCATCTGCCATTGCTTTTTATTAGTGATTTAGGTGCAAAGTTGTATATCAGACATTGTTTTGGCTTACAATATAAATGATCTCAATTTAATGCATTAATTGGTGATTTTATAAGGTCTGCACCTGTATACAGACAGTATTGTTGGTCATTGCTTGCATACTGAGATTTGAGTACAAACACTAAGAGGCAAAGTAGACAGACTTAAGCCATTCACACCATACTCCTATGTAATCCTTAAAGGGCCAGGTAACTTCTTTGGCACACGTACTTAACAACTCAACTCACCGTCTAAAACTTGGAGAACATGTTGATGTGAAAAAGGTTACTACAAAGGTCAAGCAGCCTTAAAGGGACAGCTTGTCCAAGAATGGAAAATCTGCTGTTTGCTGTCGCTCCAAACCTGTTTGACTTTCTTTAATCTGCAGAAAAAAATAAAAATAAATTATGTTCCCCTTCTAGGGAACTCCACGCTGCGTCCTCTAGGGGGCACATTGGGGAATGCAGTCTGCATGACCGGTGTCTAAAGCACGTGTGAAACCATGCCAATCTATTGGCCCACCTGGCCCATGATGTCATAGACGGGATTCCCGGAAGTATAAAAGGGCACCTGCCGAGTACATCATCCTCTTTGCTGTCTTCAGGAGCCGTATTTTTGGAGTACAGTGTGTTACCATGACAAACCAGGTGAGCGTTTCAAGAAGTGCGTGCCTTCGTGTCCTAGGTTTTTGACACCTGAGGACACGCATGACTTGTGCGTTATGTGCCTGGGGGAGGGAGCATGCACGTTCGGTGCTTGAGGGCGCCGAATATAAGCATTGTGAATAATTTCCAATGCGTAAGCTCCGATTAAGTTTATTCCTTTTTTGGCAAGTTTGGCAAGCGTCTGCGCCTCGCGGGTCGGGTCCTCAGCTTGTGGGGATCGCAGGTTGAGCTCGTGGAAAAGTTTGAGAAGGGTATGGATCATTCAAAGACTTCTACTGCGGGCTCTAGCGCGCTGCGGGATCCAGACGCTCTGTCGCTGGAGTCATCTGATCCTGATAGTGCGCTGCTGGGCTCTTCTAGTCATAGTGACGAAAATGAAGAGGTTGATGTGGTTGGTGACGATGATGAGAGTGTGAGCACCGAGTCGTCATCGGCCATTCCCAGCTGCGCATACGGGGATATGCTGGATGTGATGGATCGTGCCTCTAAACGGCTCGATCTAGCGTGGACGCGTCAGAAGCCGAAGCCGGCTCTTGATCGACTAGATGAGCGTTTTTTGGCTGGTCTTGATCGTCCAGCCCCCGGGAGTCTTCCGTTTCTCCCAGATCTCCACTCGGAGATATCTAAATCCTGGGGGAAACCGTATTCCTTTCGGCTGCATGTCTTTCAACACGCATATTATGCGAATGTTGAGGGTGTGGCCGAGCGCGGATACGCGAGGATGCCCCCTGTTGAGCAGACGTTTGCGAGCTATCTCTCGCAGGGTGAGTCATCCTCTTTGAAGGCTCCCGTCTTGCCATCAGTAGCGCTTCAGACCACCTCGCGCTTGAATGGCAGGGCGTATGTGGCAGCAGGTCAGACTGGTGGTGCTCTGCACACCATGGCGGTGTTACAGGCCTATCAGGCTGATCTGTTGAAGGATTTGGATGAGGGCAAAGGCTTGTCGCCGGAGGCAGTCGAAGAGCTGCGCTGCACCCTGGATTTGGCTCTCCACTCCACTAAGCAAACTGCTGCTGCCACTGGGCGTTCAATGGCGGTGATTGTGGCTATGGAGAGACATCTATGGGTTAACCTCGCGGCCATCGGGAAGAAAGAGAAAGACTTTCTTCTCGACGCTCCGCTTTCACCGACCGGACTTTTTGGCACTTCCGTCGAGGCGGTTGTAGAAAACTTCAAGGAGGCGAAGGCACAATCGGCTGCCTTCAGGAAATTCATTCCCCGGCGCTCCAAATCCTCTTTTAAGGGGGGTGATCGGTCTAGGGCTGAGGCTCATAGACAAGATCAGAAGTCTAGCGTCGCTAACCGCGCCCCTCTTTGGAATGACATGAAGGTGAATAAATGATGACAGAATTTTCATTTTTGGGTGAAATATCCCTTTAAGATGTTCCATTAAGACCGAATAGTTGAAAAGGTAAAGTGTATTTATGCAGAATGCCTTAGAAACATAATTGCTTTATAACTGAACCAGCTCTCAGCATCCACATCAAACTCATGTTACACTCTGAGGAAACATGCTTTGTTGAACTATCATTTATTCATGTAGCATGCTTTTTTTAATGTGCCCTTGAAAGGGTTTGGTACAGCACTACAGGTTTTTAGCTGAAAATGGATTCGCAGGCTGCGTTCTGCGGATGTGGATTAGAAGATGGAATGCATTTTGGCGTCTCGGGCGTCGAGTACTCTCTCTCTCAGGCATGAGATGCAGTAGTAATGGCTGTATAATGCCTACAGTGATCTCAGTGATGACATGAGATAGAGAGGTGTGAGAAAAAGGATGCTTTGTGTGAAGTGTGGAAAGTGCCATCTAGTGGCATTAAAGGCCTGCTCTTTCATCTTGTTTGGCACGTCATCATAGCTTGTCTTTATACCTTGAAAGGACTTTCTCTCATGCATTTGTCAAAAAAGAGCACTGCCATTAGATAGCTCATCCTCAGCAATGCTGAATATGTAAAACATCTACTTTGACAAAAAGTCAGTCAGAAAGATTTTTGCTGTCTATGTGCTGATACTATTTTATCTATATTGTAGTATATCCAAATGATAGACCCATATATCAGCAAGGCCAGAAATATCATACTTTTTAAAGAGCTACTAATATTAAAACAGGTTTTTATTTCTAATTCTATAATCAAGTCTAATCTCATTAAGCCTAATTTTGATTTGTTTTACACTTTATTTTAGAGGAGCATCATACACCTACTTTATTTATTTATTTATACATGAATGTATGAATGAATGACTGATGCTCTATTAAAATAATTATTGTAATTAAAATAAAAAAGTAACATTTTATATTATTTAATTATCAGCATTATATCAGTTATTCTGTTCTCTAGATATCATATTGGCATCAGGTATTAAAAAACCCCAACGGCCTATTAGTTGACCACTAATATATAAAAATATGACTAGTTGTGCAGTTATATTTTGGCCTAACCATTGAATCTCATAATTCCATAAAAAAAAAAAAAAAGTATTACTACTACTCATATTTTCAGTTAATTGACAAGAGTGCATATTACAAAAAATTTCATTTGTGTTCTGAAGGTGAATAAAAGTGGAAAAAATAATAATAAACTAAAAAACTAAGAACTAACAAAAAAAACAAACAAAAAAACAATCCTAGTTGCTTACAAATGATCAGTTAGAAATTGGTGATATGTTTTATGGCTAAAATAATCAAATAAAACCAACATTTATTTTGAGAATTTTAACTGATAGCTTTGCATGATTGCTGCAACTAAGTATTTAAAGGAAGTCAAAGGAAACAGTGTGAGCAGCCAATGAACTGTATTTCTGTAGGTGTGTAAGAGTGTCAAGATTGATTAGATGTTGTCATCTGATATGGAGTCCTCATCATCTTAGAGTCGAATTACTGTTTCTGAAGAAAAGAGTTTTGCAAACTAGCACTTTTGAGGAAGACTCAAAATAATTATTTACAGACTTTAAAGAGCCTGTCATACAAGCTTAACTGATCTCTCATAAATATGTCAAGATAAATTGCCCTCATAAAATTTGAAACTCAAACTTCTTCGCTGAGCAGTATTTTTTTTTTTTTAAGATTTAGATTTAGTTTACTGTAATTGACATGGTTAACACAAAATGACCCCTATCCTAACTATTCAGAATAGACATCTTATAGTGCTGCCTGTTCTTCGGTCACAATTTTTGATATTTGCACTTACAAAAAAAAAGAAAGAAACAAAAAAAAAAAGCTCAGGTTGAAGCTGAGGTGTATGGAAGCCCATTTCCGCCACATAATAAAAAAATCATGCCTTAAAAAGTCAAAATTATGACTTAGTATGTCAAAATTATGACTTTAAAAGTCATAATTACTAATTAAAAAGTCGAAATTATGACAGTCAAAATTATGAGATAAAAAGTCGAAATTATGACTTTTCAACTTAATGACTTTATAAACACATTTGTCACACAGGATAGTGGTCTAATGAAAACGGGACATTCTAGAACGAATTAACTTGGCTTAAAACAGTTTGGAAGACCAAGTTCAAGACACACCTTATTAATAAAGCGTATACCATTTACAGACCAGCAGAATATACCCCAGAATATGAACGCAATGCTCAAAGTCTCACGTTAAGCGTTTATTCTTTATAGCCTAACAGTTTTCTATGGGATGAAAGCGCTTAAATTCAGCACGTTGCGTTCATATTCCGGGTTCATCCACTTGCCTGTACACATAATTTGTATTTTTAACAATCTGAATACTAAGAGTTTATTTTTTTATATCACTGTCTCTTTCCACTAAGCCACGTTAAGCTTTTTCTACCCCAAGAAAACACTTAATGTGCAACTCAGCGCGTTGCGTTCATATTCTGGGGTAGGCTATATTGTGCTTGTCTGGTATGCTTTATTAATAAGGTGTTTACTGAACTTTTTCCTCCAAACTGTTTTAAGACAAATTACTTGTACTTTAAGAGTAATAATGAAATCACAGCCTGAGTCCACCAGAAAGCCAAAGACTCTTACAAGCCTGCCTAGGAGAAAGACTAATGTAATATATAAGTAAATCCTATATGAATTGACTACCAAAACATGTGCCTTTTTAGACCTTGAGATTACTTTGTGGGAAATAAGTTATCTTGTTTTAAAGTAGGCCTATAAGTACAAATTAATGTTTGTAATCATTTACACTGAACAAAATTATAAACGCAACACTTTTGTTTTTGCCCGCATTTGTCATGAGCTGAACTCAAAGATTTTTTCTATGTACACAAAAGGCCTATTTCTCTCAAATATTGTTCACAAATCTTTCTAAATCTGTTAGTGAGCACTTCTCCTTTGCCGAGATAATCCATCCACCTCACAGGTGTGGCATATCAAGATGATGATTAGACAGCATGATTATTGCACAGGTGTGCCTTATCACACTTTAGCCTAAGGCGAGGAGCGAGGAACGAGGAAAACAGGAGTACACGAACAACAATAGTCTTTTAATTCAGAATATCCAGGAAGTAACATTTGGCAGCTGGAAACACAGGGGTTGACGTTCAATCTCGGACGTTCAAGACTCGAATTTAAATGCAAGGGATGATTAACAAACACAGGTGTACTGAATGACTAATTAACTGGGAAGCGGAACACATGGGGAAGAAACTGGGTCACAGAGCACAACAAACAGTCCAGGGGCGTGACATTACTCCCCCCTCCCGGTAGGTGCGTCCTCACACCGTAGAAACAACATGGGGAGGGGAATGGGTGGGAACTAGGGAGGAGGCTCAGGAGGAGGACGGACACCCGGGAGGGGGCCGGCAGACAGAGTCCAGGGAGGAGATGACGGAGGGAAGAGCCAGGGAGGAAACAGGCGGGGCTTGGAGCAGGAGGAGCCCAGCAGGACCCAGGCCACAGCAATGATGTCGACCCACGGTGGAGCCGACGGAGGGAGGAGCCATGGACCCTCAGCCGCGGTGCAGGGGGTGGAGCTCCTCTCCGCGCTCACACCGTCCGTTGCTTTCTCCCTCGTGGCAGGCGTTGTTGCCGGCTCACACACCTTGACTGACGTCACGGCCTCTGGCTC
>NW_015625581.1:409869-414735 GCF_001515625.1 Sinocyclocheilus rhinocerous
GGGGACATGGTGGGCTGAATGACTAATTAACTGGGAAGCGGAACACATGGGGAAGAAACTGGGTCACAGAGCACAACAAACAGTCCAGGGGCGTGACAAACTGTATACCAGATTTGGTCTTTTTCATGTTCATTCATTTCACGTCTTCTTCTATAAGCCATGTTCTACCCCAAGAAAACGTTTAACGTGCAACTCAGCGCGCTGCGTTCATATTCTGGGGTATATTCTGTTGGTCTGTAAATAGTATATGCTTTATTAATAAGGTGTGTATTGAACTTGGTCTTCCAAACTGTTTTAAGCCAAGTTACTGTAATTTGTTCTAGAATGTCCCGTTTATCATTAGACCACTATCCTGTGTGACAAATGTGTTTATAAAGTCATTAAGTTGTAAAGTCATAATTTCAACTTTTTTATCTCATAATTACGACTTTTTAATTCATAATTTCGACTTTTTTATCTCATAATTATGACTTTTAAAGTCATAATTTTGACATAATATGTCATAATTTCGACTTTTTATCTCGTAATTATGATTTAAGTATGTCATAATTTCCTCTTTTTAAGGCATGATTTATTTTTTTTACATGGTGGAAACGGGCTTCCATACAGGTGATCCACCTTCTTATAGAGTTTGATACAGCAGAAAATCTTTTTCATTTAAACACGGAAAAGAACAGAAAGCTTTAGAATTTTGAAGATTTTAAAACAATACAAGGTGACATAAACCAAAGAAAAACTATTTACGATTCTGCAATGTTTTTGTCTCAGTGTTTTTTAAGTGAATATTGTGTGGCACAAAACCAGTGTGATTTTCTACATCTTATCTACTGTCATTAAAAAATATATTAACTACAGTAGGGTCCAGACATTGAATTGTTTATGATTCTGTATTTGAAAGGAAATGCCTGAGACCAACCTGAAAATATATAACGTACATGAAGTGAAATTATTTAAGATTCTGTACTCGAGAAGAAATGCCTACTAGCAGATAAAAAACAAAAAGATCCACTGACCAGTGAAATTATTTTCCAGGGGTCTTGTGACTTTTGAGTAAATATTATTTTAAAATGGTATAAAATAACTGCAATTTGGTGTATTCCATTTGATCCTGAAAATGAACTAAATTTTTTATTTTTAAAAAATTCATCAGTCCAATAATGTCAAAATAATAACAAAGAAGAGCTAATTAATATTCTGCAAATTTTTGTTTGTATTTCAGTGCTCTTAATTAAATTTTAAGTGAATATTGTGTGACAGTTGGGTAAACCAGTGCAATTTTGCAATCTTATGCAATCTTATCGGCTGTCATTAAAAATATATATTAACTACAGTGGGGTCCAGACATCTGAGACCACGCTGGAAATCTGTAACGTGAATTATTTAAGTTTCTGTAGTTGAGTAGGAACATCTAACAAAAAGACTCACTGACCTCCAGTGATATAATTTTAAGGGGTTTCGTGACTTTTGAATAAATAATATATAACATTTTTGTAAAACAACTAAAATTTTGACTACATCCCATTTGATCCTGGAAAAAAGGTTTCGGGTTTTTGAAAAGGTTATGACATAAAAATCCTAAGAAATATTTAAGATTCAGCAGGCAAATACATGCTTACTAGCAGCCATCAGCCCACCAACAACCAACAGCGAGACTCAACGGCCTCCAGTGATTTCATGGCTGTCAGTGTGAATGGTGGCTTAATGCAGCTGAACTGTTTTGCCAGTGCTGGCGAACCAGGCATTTCGAACAGTTCTTTGATTCTCCATGCCTCTTTCATTAGGCGTTTGGTAATGCGAGAGCGCGCGTGAGAGCGAGAGCAGCGTGTTAGTTATGCGAGTAGACGAAGTGCCTGTGGAGGTAATAGCATGAGCTCAGCTGGGCAGGAATGGTGACCGAGGTCTCCCGGGGAAGCGAGGAGGCAGTGGAACAGCTGCAGTCTGTGAGGGGGGCTGGCTGACTCACACCTCTGCAGGAAGAGGGAACCTGGGGATGGCTGCGGGGCGGTGGAGGCGAGGAGGGGGTGGGCTTGCCAAGGTGCCCTGTTAGGGGCCCACTGATGGAAATTACCAAGATGATTTCCCACAGATGGAAGATGGTGGCCGGCACATTTCAAAAAACATTTCAGACTTAATGAATAGCATGAGCACGGCAAATTCCGTATTCATCCGGCTCCTCTCGGCTTTGAAGACCTTCCCCTCCTCACACCCTGTCTGATTTTAAAAACATCAATAAGCAACGGCAATAAAAATGTAAATTCAAAAGTTTCTTGCGCAGCCGTTATCAAAATGTGTTAGTCACTGCTTGTTTATTCCTCAGCACTTTAAGGACAATAAGGTTCAGTAACATGTCCTGAATCCTAACTGCTGCGACACTGAAATCATCTTTACAAGGAGCTGCATAACAAACACTGTGTATCTGTTCCAATGTTATTGTTGCTGTTCCATATCTCTCGACTTTCAGTCGCTATTTCTTCTCCCTCTCGGTTGCTGCCCTCCAGAATTATGCCATGTCAAATGATTTCATCTCAAAAAGAGAGGGGGAAAAAACAACCTTATTTTCCAAAACAGCCATCTGGCAGGACAGCTCTCAATGTTTCTATCCACCTCCATCCAATTTCCCAATCCGGTCTCCACTCCACAGTCACTACGTCGCTGCGGATAGATCACACACGCAGAAGCTGGAATATTCTGACAGGCCCAATGTCCTCGCTGCCACCGAATTCTCTGCGTGATTGATTCCATTTCTCCATCCAACATCCCCCCTCCCCAAAGCTTTCGCCTCATTCCTCCACTCACTGCTGTCATTTGCTATTCATATTTCCTGTGCTCGGGGAAACGGTCTTTTCGCTTATTTCTTGAATTAAAGTGAAATAGATCATACATTGTGCTCAAGGTGTTGGCATTTTCAAGCTCTTGTTTAGCTGCCTTTTACTTTCCACCGGAAAGGAAATGGAATCGAGTAAAGTTAAATGGAACAATGAGCAAGAGTGATGGCATTCTCCTTTTTCCATATTGTCTCAAATCCATATTTTACAGCAGCTAGTTCTGGTCCTCGAGTTTGATTATCTGAGTTTGCAACGTTCCAGACCAGAGGAACTTGAGCGGTGCATATGGGTTGTTTGATTTTGTTGCTTTTTTTGGGAACTATTTCCGTTGCCCAAAAAAGATACACAAATATCTGTTAAATCTAAATATCACTTTTGCAATCATGCTGTTGTTCTGAACATTGGGCGTCCCACTTTGGGCGCCATATTATTGCTTAGTAAAACAGCATTCTTGCTCCTGATATTGCTTGAATGTGCATATATTTTCATGATGGAAGCCAGGCTGCCAAAAATGGCTCATGTATCTGATATTTGAATTTTTTCATGTGGAAAAAAAGGTGAGCACTGCAGAATTTCAAATATAAAGTCATGAATTAGTTTACCTGTGGGCTCTTATGTTAATGCTTCCTCAACTCTTCAAGTCATAGCTCTGAAACCGTCATCTCTATTTAGCGTTGACATGACAGATGGGGAGAGGGCTGTGAGGTTGTACAACATCCCATAGCTCACTTACAAACGTCGTGCAGGAATACCTCTGCAGAGGATCAAGACCGCTTAAATTAAAAATTTGGAGGAATCTATATTCTGTGTTGCTTGGGATGTATTTTTTCTAATAGAAGTACTCCCTGAATAATGTGGACAAAGAACATTTTTCATTGAATTACTGGATGTCACAGGTAAATAATTGTTAATGGAGTTGGATGTGTTGGATTCCCTAGAGAAAACAGTTTTCGATAATGAAGTACCTTGTTCTTTTCCACAAGAATACAGAATGCAAAGAAGAAAAGATCTGTACTAATTCAATCAGATTTAGTGACTGTCAGCCCTTTCTAAATGCTTTCTTTTGGTCTGGAACATTCTGATAATTGCATATCTGGCCTAAAGAAATAAACCATTTGCTCTTTTCCAAAACTTAGACAAGTCAACGCAAGATAAGTCATTTTGGCCAGATTCTAGGGCAGCATTGCATGTATATTTTGCATACAATACAATCCCAGAATGCACTGCAATATGCTCAGTGACAAATAAATAGATGGAGGGGAAAGTAAATGTTATTTAGAATATTATGCTTAGAATTCATTCAACACTGAAAATTATTAAAGGGTTAGTTCACTTCTAGAATAAAAAATTCCTGATAATTTACTCACCCCCATGTAATCCAAGATGTTCATGTCTGTTTTTCTCCAGTCAAAAAGAAATCAAGGTTTTTGTGTAAAATATTCCAGGATTTTTCTCCATATAGTGGAGTTCAATGGTGGCCAATGGGTTGAAGGTCCAAATTGCAGTTTCAATGCAACTTCAAAGGGCTCTAAATGATCCCAGCCAAGGTATAAGGGTATCATCTAGCGCTGTGTTTCTCAACCCTGGTCCTGGGCGCCCCCCAACACTGCACATTTTGTATGTCTCCCTTATCCGACACACCTATTTCAGGTCCTGGAGTTTCTTTTAATGAGCTAATGAGTTGAATCAGGTGTGTTTGATTAGAGAGACACACAAAATGTGCAGTGCTGGGGGGCGCCCAGGACCAGGGTTGAGAAACACTGATCTAGCGAAACGATTGGTCATTTTCTAAAAAACAAAAACTAAATATTTATATACTTTTTAACCACAAATGCTTGTCTTGCACTAGCTTTGTGATTCACGTCTGCAACTTCATGCATTACATAATCCTGTTGGGAAAGTCACACACGGTTAGTTCCTCGTCTGTGTATTTCGGTTCACAAAGGGTAGTGCGAAAAACTCCATCTCATTTTTTCCTCCAATTTCAAAACCAGCGGACATTGTTGTTTTATCTTTTTTTTTTTTTTTTTTTTTAAAGGGG
>NW_015625581.1:415176-424307 GCF_001515625.1 Sinocyclocheilus rhinocerous
AAAGGGTGTTTGATTTCTTTGCACGTTTGCTTTGTAAACACTGGGTCGGTACTTTCGCCTACGTCACGCGTGACTTTTCCAACCTGATTACATAATGCGTGAAGTCGAAATAGTGCAAGAAGAGCATTTGTGGTTAAAAAGTATATACATTTTATTTATTTATTTATTTTTTTTTTAAGAAAATGAACGATCGTTCTGCTATATAAGACCCTTATTCCTTGGCTGGGATCGTGTAGAATCCTTTGAAGCAGCATTGAAACTGCAATTTGGACCTTCAACCCATTGGCCACCATTGAAGTCCTCTATATGTGGAAAATTCCTGTAATGTTTTTCTCAAAAACCTTAATCTCTTTTCAACTGAAGAAAGAAAAACATGAACATCTTGGATGACATTGGGAAGAGTAAATTATCAGGACATTTTTATTCTGGAAGTGAATTAATCCTTTTATAATGTAGAATAATTTTGACCTCAGATACATACATGTTGCCTGTACTGAAATCAATTCCAAGTCAACCCTTCCATTTACTTCACATGATGCTGCCTATGTAGGGTATTCCAAATCAGTCTATTTTGATGTTCCATGATCTTAAAATGCAGAAGCCATCTGTAGTAACTTTAGTAACCATTGGGTCAGCTCACTAGTTTTCGGAAATAGCTATTGTTGTCTTTTATTTATTCTCAAAAGTCTATTTTCATTCTCATCAATCAACGTATCCAAATTGCCACTTGTATACTACATTTCTATTGTCATCTAGCATGCGATGACATTTTCTCAAGTTTTCTCATGAACACGATGTCTGTTTGATGCTGTTATTTGTCGTGTTGGTGATTTGAGGTTAATCTCTGTGGGGGTGAAGAGCATGCTAGCAATATGCGTGGCTCCAAATAACCAGATGTTATGCCCAGAACCCATTATGAGTTCACTTGGTAATAATGAGGCTTCGTAAGAGGTTTCCATGGCAGCAGCACAATGCCCTTGCTTTGTGTTTTGCTGTGTCATGTTTACATAAGAGGGATTCCTTACGGAGGTTATTCAGTCTCAGGCTTTTTGGGGCCATATTTAAGGTGATTGTGTCCAGTATTTCTGTGCTGTAAGAGGTTCCACTCTAATGAACGCTCTACGGTGCACTGCACGTATTTACTGCACGTCCAACGGTTTGGCAACCACCACATATCATCCTTTAGAGTAGAGTACATTCATCTTTTTTAAGAAACCAATACAAATGTAAAAAAAGACAAAGGAATACAATATATAACAATAACAGAAAAGTATGGCGTAACACCCCAAATTTCTTTCTGAGACACGATTTAGTTATAAATGGTCAGAAGAAAGCAGACATTTTAAAGGGATAGTTCACACATAAATGCAATTCTGTCATCATTTACTCACCCTCATGTCATTTTAAAACTGTATGTTGTTATGCTGTTTTTCATAAGACTTTCATATCAGTTATTCTGATATTAGATAAAAAATACAGTAAAAGCAATATTATTGTGAAATATGATTTTTAAAAAAAGAATCCCTTAAAATAACTGTTCTATTTTAAAATGTAATTTATCCCTGGGATGCAACGCTGAATTTTCAGCATCATTACTCAAATCTTCAGTGTCACATGATCCTTCAGAAATCATTCTAATATACTGATTTGCTGCTGAAGAAAAGCAGTTTTTGATCAATTTAATGCATCCTTTGCTGAATTATAAAGTTATAAAAGTATTTATTTAAAAAAAGATCCCACTTTATATTAGGTGGCCATAACTACTATGTACTTACATTTAAATTAATAATTTGATGCAATGCACTTATTGTATGCATACATGTTTTTTACATAGTACTTATATTTGAAAAATACCTGCATGCAATTATATCTGTAATTACATTTATAAATACACTGTTGACCTATCCCTTACACTTTAACCCACCCTTAAACCTACCCATACCACCAAACCGGTCCCTAACCTTACCCGTATCCCATTTCAATAGCAGCAAATGTTTTGCAATACAGTATGAACACAATAAGTACATTGTACTTATTTTTTATGTAAGTAGTAGTTAAGGCCACCTAATATAAAGTGTATTTCTTTATTTTTTTTCACAGAATAAATTCATATAGGATTGGAACGACATGAGAGTGAATAAATGGTGACACTTTTCAATTTTGGGTGAACTGTCCCTTTAAGCAAATCGTGACCATTTCTTTTATGGTGTTTTTCGATGGCCCAGCCCTTTTTCATTGGATGACAGAAATGAAAGAGCAACCGGATGGTGCACAGGGCCACATTAACCCATCAAACTGTGTCTCATCTTCTTTCCATCTTTCCATTGGACCGGAGCTGGCTGATGATCTGCTATAGGCTTCCGTATCCTGAGTCAGCAGTGGGAACGGAGTCAGCTCCCATCCTCCTGCCTGCAGCTGCTCTGCGCAAAGGCCACAGCACCGAGCGAACAAGTTGATGGTCTGGAAAATTGCATTAAAACCTGCAGGTCTTATTCCTCCGTCCATCATGCACATTTCATGTGCTGAATCAAATTAGTCCCGTTATAGATTGACACCATTTCTATGGAGAAACAGGTGCTTTACAACCTGATTATTGTATATCCTTAAGTTTAATTACCTGCTAGGATGGAAATATGGGACATTGAAGGTTTTGTTCTCTCTGCTGTGTTTAAGCATTTCAGGGTTTATGAGAGATTGTAATGGATGAATCCTGAACATAAATGATTATTGTACCTTCTTGTGTTGCTTAAAGTCAAAGTGTATAATTTCTGCACCATTAGCATCACCAAATGCCATTACAAAAATAATGAATGTTTTCAAGCAAGCAAACGTTCCCCCATCTGCTATTGGTTGGTCAAACTGATGGTCTCACTCCAAACTCATGCCATTGGTTGAGCAGATGTTGTTGCTGGGCTGATCATGATGGTTACACAAACAGAGCAGTGTTTTGATAGCACCACAGGTTTTATACTCTTTGATTTACATATGGTTGTCTTTGCATACTAAGTGAATTAGGAGAAAGTATGGTATGCTAACAAAATTACACACTTCACCTTTAATGAGTCTTGGTGCTGCCATGAGGATGAAGGGCTAAATAGCCTCTGTCATTTTTCTGATCCCATTCTTCTTTCCCTTTTCTCTGGCCTGTCTATCCATTCTAGCAGTAAACTGTAAAAGTGTGCATTTCATTAATTCAGTATTCAAATATTCCTCCTTTCCTCTAAAGTAAACCCTAGAGGTTTTCTTTAGTTTACTTAGGCCAGTTGTCTACAGGGCAAACTTCAACAGCATGCTTTTTTTTCATTTTAAAATATACATTTAGTCTTGAATAAACAAGTGAAATTATACAGCACCTAATATCATGAACATAACAGTGTTTTTTCTAAGATGTCACAAAAAAGCTGATCAAAACTGTACATAAATAAACAATGGTTTAGGCCTGTCAAAAAGCATGTTTCAAGTCCTGTTTTATACTGCATATTTTTTATGAAAAAAAAAATCTTCACACTTTTTGACACTTAAACAACACTAATTTAACAAGTAATTTTATTTTTGCAATAAAAAATATTTTTTTTTTTAGTGGATGTATGAAGTCAGTCAAACAAGTACAGTAGTTCATCACATTAACAAACATTTCCAAATGTTTTGCTTACAATGTGTCTTTCTTTGAAAGAAATGTCACGTGTTTATCAATATATATGCAAAGAAAATAGTAAAATCTTAAGGGAACCCATGGCAATATATATATATATATATATATATACACACACACACAGTATTAGGTTTTAGGTTTCCATTTAGATGCAAAATAGACAGTTGGTGTAAAATCAAATAATAGAGGCAGTAACTTAAATAAGTCATATTAAAAAAAAAAAATGTTTAAAAACCTTTTCGGCATAATGTGCTCATTTTAAAATCCATCAAATTCACAATGTCTAGTGATCTGTCCTTGAGGCACTTTATAGCACTAATGTGCTGCCAGAAAGTCGCTGATAAATACAGCATATCTAAATATTCAGATCCTGTGAAAGAAACTGAAATTGACAGAATTCACAAGGTCACATTTAAGTGTAACATATGGAGAGAGTCATCCGGTCATCTGTTTCACCTTCAGTTTATATTTGCAGGCGATGCCAATGGGCATGAGGAAATAATAGGCTTTGTCCCACAAACAAATTAATCCAAAGTACCCTGAATTGGCACAATGACGCTCACTTATCAGCAAGGAACCGCTAGATAAAGATAATTAGTGTGCGGAGCCCCAAGGCAGTCTGTGCCCTTGACTGAGCTGTTTGGGGCGAACCTGAAAGCCGGACCTGAAATTGCGTCTCCACAGTCATAAGAGAAAGTCCAGCTCCCTTCACATGTAGAGGTCTGGCCAGGGCAGGACCACTGACACTCAATTCCAGCCAGTTCTTCTCCGGCAATTAACGTACAGCGCTAATACCATCTGATACAAATGAAGCACGACTCCTACCTCCTCATAATTCTCTCTCTCACTCGAAAGTATTTTGAGGGTTCGATGTGCCGAATGTCCGCCTCTCCCACGAGAGCTGGCTTCATTACAACTGAATTGTTTCAGCACCTCTGATCCCCTTCTGTGCAACTCTTTTATGTTTTCCTGTGACACACGTATGAATTCGAAATGACTTCAAATAAGCAGCCGGAGAGCACCATAGCGGGACAGCCTCAGAGGGGTTCAAACTCCTTCAGAATGCCACTGAAGAAAGACGAAAGGAAACGAGGGCGGGGCTGAAAATATGAGGGAAATGACAAGGAGGAAAAGGGGTACTTGGGTAATTGGAGGGGCGGAGAGAGAGATGAAAGAGACAGGGGGGCAACAATGGGGAGGATCTGTGGTTCAGATTGTGTGGATTTCCAAAATCAATTAAGAACTAATTAAATTAAGCTAGCAAACAGGATATAGAACTGTCATTTGAATTTGAACTTAGTAGAACTTTATTTTTTATCCATTTTATACAAGCCGCCTTCATTTAGCAAGTGCACTCGCGCATTAACAATTTTTAAGTTCAACACTTTTTGTTCCGTTCAGTTGTGGATGCTGCTGATTCACCGAGACCACCGTGGCTCAGCAAAGAGACATGCGTGTGTGTGTGTGTGTTTTCCTTTGAAAAAGTTTCCCCAGAAATACCTCGCTATTTAATGCATTTTTCCTTACAAATTGTATTATCAGCATAACAATTCGAGTAAATGTGTAAAAGGTATGGCATGAATTTGCCATCCTTCTAGAACAATGTGCATTTATGTTAAAATTGTAACATAAATTATCAAGTTTAGTTATTCTTATTTCTTAATGGAAAACGCTAAAACTGGCACCGTTTTTGGAGAGAAATGGGCTCTCATTTTAACCCATATCATGGTGTGTGATGCTGAACTATGAGTTTCTAATGGTGTTTGTATTTGCACTGTTCTAAACATTAATATTTTGTGTGCAACAACAGCATGCTGTCTCAGTGGCCTTACACATGATTTTAAATCTATTTTTTCAAACTTTATGATTTAAATGGGGATGATTGTACTGAGAATAACTTTCATCTTTTCTTCAACTGAATACTGTTTCCGTGCTGTTTTGATGTATTTTAAAGAGTTGGCAGTCAAAATTAAAACTGCTGGATGATAGATACTCTTCATTCTTTATGACAAATAAGATAATGTGAATTACAGAATGTACAACGTTTTTAAAATATATAAATTGCGGTGTACAGCGTTTATTATGAGGGGGTAGAATCCACAGCTCAGTACTCACTACTCAATACTCATGAGTACTTTTAAATAGGCTACTCTTTTACTCTTACTCAAGTAGTTTTTTGGACAAGTACTTTTACTCTACTCACACTACATTTTTTGGAAGGTAATGGTACTTTTACTTGAGTATATATTTTCAGTACTTTTTGGTGGCACTGAGTAGAATGGAAAATGGCATACTATATATTACATTTTTAAACTATGAATTACCTCTCAGTTGAGCAAGCTCTTAAAAGCCTCATGAAATGCATTTTTAGATCAATGTATTATGTTTCTGGATTTTCTGTATCAAAAAAGTTCAAATATTTGTAAAATGATCCTCATTTTGGCTCTCTGTCACAAACACGTTATTTTAAAGTGCTTTACCTCTTTCAGAAGCATAATTAAATGCCCACTGCCGTGATTAACAACTTCATTGCACCGTATAACATATGACGTCCCAAATTAGGCAGTTTAAAAGGTAGAAACCCATCTTTTAAACTGGAGAGTTAGCTTTAAGGAAACTTGCACTGTTTTATTGTAGCGTAACCTCTTATATGGGTAAATATCAAGGACATTTTGACATTTCATGACCCCTTTTAAATTGTAAATGTTTCCCACCGCTGCTGCGGTTCAGTCTGACAGTTCTGCTGACGGGTCTTGGGTGGTGAGATAGTTACAGTAGTCAGTGTATCTGCGTCCTCTATGAGGCGTGAAGGTCCAACCAACTGCACTTTGCTCAGAGTGATGTTCTCATCACAGAGTGTTGAACCCTCGAGGCTCTATAGAAGAGCTGCTCCGTTCAGTCTAACAGGATTTCCACCAGCAGCCATCACTACTCACATGGGATTCTCCAGCACTGCTTTGAATAGTTATATGTGTAGAATTCAGATTATGATGCAGATCTAGAAGATTTATAGATGTCCTCAAGATGTATTCACTGGCACTTATTAGTATTTTAGAGTCAGAGCACATGCTGGCAAACAGTCTAGAGGATAATATCATTGCTCAGAGGTTGCTTTTTCACAGCTGAGGAGACTCAAATGAGTTATCGGTTATGTTTTGCTAAAGTTTCTCTCTTAAGATTTCTTAGAAAAACTAAAATAAATAAATAAATGCATAAACAAATACAACTATTGTTGTGGGTGTAGTATAGTGAGTATAAAATAAATAATGTATGACCTGAGATTTGACACTATTACCAAATAAGTGTGGAAGAAACACTCAAAATGTGCCATCATAACAATGACATGAAGAAACAGAACAAACTGAGACAGACTAAATCCAGAAGAACTGTGGCAACATCTCCAAGATGCTTCAAGAGACCTACCTGCAAAGCTATCTGAAAAACTATGCGCAAGTGCACCTAGGACAAAGGCTGCTTTAAACGCAAAGGATGGTCACACTAAATGTTGATTTAATTTAGTTAATAGAAGCTAATTGATAAAGAAAATCTATTTATGATTTCTTTTTTACAGCATTCTCATTTTACAGCATTTTTACACAAGTGCAATACTTTTAACAGTACTGTAGCTTTGCAGGTAGGTTTCTTGAAGCATCTTGGAGACGTTGCCACAGTTCTTCTGGATTTAGTCTGTCTCAGGGTGTTCTGTTTCTTCATGTATTTCAGACAGACTGGATGATGGTGAGATCAGATCTCTGTGTGCAGCACGAAAGGTTCTTCAGATGTTAAAGGTTCTTTATGGAACCATTTAGACAAAAAGGTTCTTCTATGGCATCGTGAAGCACCTTTATTTTTAAGAGTGTACAGCAAAATATAGAAATAACGGACATTTTTTTAGCTGGTGAAAGTCAAGTCAAGTCAAGTCACCATTATTTATATAGCACTTTTTACAATGCAGATTGTGTCAAAGCAGCTTTACAGTATTAAACAGGGAAATAGTGTGTCGAAATAGTGTGCCGTTCTCCTCTAGCCAGACGAAACCAGCAGTTTAATTCTAGGCTGCAACAAAGTCAGACTGTGCAGAGCAGAAGAGACTTCTGTACCAATCCCCTAATGTTTGAAAAGTAGTATAAATGTAAATCTACCTCACAATATAGTATGAAAGCTCAGATAATTTGGTTTAGGAATTATTTAATGAGAAATATTTAAATTCAAATTGAATCCCATGACTTGATTGCAGACTTTTGTTTCTTTAACAGTGTGTGACATTAAGATCTCTTCTGAAATTCTGGAGGAGACACGTGAGATTCCTGTTGTCTTTTGTCAGGAGAAAGCAGTACTCAAAACTCCCTGCCTTTAATTTCTCTGCAGTCTAGTAGAAACAATTGAGATATTAAAGAAATCTCATTTGTCATTTTCTTTCCTAATGAAATGTTGCTGCAACATTTTAAATGGCCAGAACAATGAACATTTCACTAGTACTTAATGCGTGGTGAAAACCTTTGAGTTTATCTACAGCCGTCTCATTAGGTTGTGCATAGAGAACAACAGAAAAAGCCATCACTGCTCTGCATGCTTGCCAAAGCGAAATGTCACCCAGACCAGGGAGCAGCTGTGCGCTCCCAGAGGAGGCTCCGTCTGGCTTGAAGACCCTGACTGTTCTGGCCTACAGCACACATGGCCTCCGCTGGACCATGGAGACTCAGGCTATTAATGAGGAATGGACAGAGGAGAAAGCGGCGCTAGGAAGGGTCCCTACAGACACTATTACCATTTGTTTATGTAGCTCATTTAAGTGTGGAATATAGTCTTCCTCAACAACACATGCCCCATGTTGTTAATGGAAGCATTTATATTAATATTTGCAAGAGATGCTGAATGTTTTAAAAAGCCTGGGGTCAAATGCAAGCAAAAACATGAGGAACAAAATGTGAATATAAATGATGGCTTATGCAGATCGTGTTTATTTTCATCTGTGTCCATTGTGAACATACTCCATGTTTGCTCTAACAAGTTATGCAGCTCATCTGTAATGTATGCCGACACTTTGTGGTAAAATCAGTCTAACTGGAGCGAGTCAGGCTGGACAATCAGCATGTCTATGTTATATTAATGAGCCCAGTCTCTATTGGTTTACCCAGAACTTTACCTAAAGGGGGTCTAGCCTCCGTATCCTGCTGGCTGAGGTTATACACGCTCTTGGCCTTTGCCATTTTGTTGCTATAAAGGTCACAGACTTGGAAGAATGGGTCACAGGATGGAGTCCATTTTTTTGCCCATTAAAGCCATTAGTCATCCCACTTCACATTTTGCCCTGATGGATTTCTCATATTCATTTCATGGACATTTGAGTTTGGTAGGTAAAGTTTTTGTAAAGGATAGAGGAAAGTGCCTCTATAATTTGCCTCTCTGTTCTCTTTTCATGCTCAGTTGGAGACTAAGCCGTGGAGGAGTTTCATTGCTTTAAAATCATCCCAGTATT
>NW_015625581.1:424668-429097 GCF_001515625.1 Sinocyclocheilus rhinocerous
TTTATGTGTCATTCTGTATGGATGTTGAAAGAACACATGTTAGTGCGTATCAAGTGTTGGAAATCGATTCGGTTTGATAAAGTTTTGCATGTTTAATCCTGAAATGAAATCGCGATGTTCACCCGCGATTGGAAGATATGTAGGCCCTGTGATAGTGGTTACTGAAGGTGAAGATGTTTGGATATTTTCTTAGATCAGTTCCTATAATGTTTAGTTTACTCTAAAAATGCATGTGAGCGATCAAAAATGGGTAAAACATTCAGAGAATGTCATGTTTGAATATGTATTTGATACAGTTGAATCGAGGGAAAACTCAGAGTCATGTGACACTGAATAGCATGTAAATATGCAAAAGAGTAACACAGCAATTGGCTGATGGACAGATCTTAATGGAAATGCTGTGTAATCACAAGAAAGAGACTGAAACAGTGAACGGTTACATAAATAAGTAATTTATTGTTACATAATGCATATTTTGACATTGGTGGTTGTTCTAATGTGAGAATTTTGGAAAATAGATAACCCAGCGAGACGAGAGCTGATCACACGCACGTTTTTGTCCTGTCTTTATTCCACCATTTCACAGGCCCTGTGATAGTGGTGACTGAAGATTTCTGGGAACACTTAACTGTCAGTTGATGCAGAAGTTCTGTACCTGCTACATTTGCAAAGATATATATATTAGAAGATAGGACTTGTTTCTCCATATTGCATGCTACAGTTTCTCCCATTCTTAATATATACAAGTGGATCGTCTTGGTGTATACAGTCTTTGATTTGCAATAAATGTAAATTATATAGTTATTGGTGTAAAATCATCTGGTCTAACATTATCAATGGACTTATACTTTGTTTTGGAAGGAAATGTAAATGTATATTGGCATTCCTTTAATGTGGTCTATAGGACAGTTGTACATCATTTCTAGAATATGAATGAGGTTAAGCCAAAGCAAGAGAAAACATTGAACAGAGCATACATTGAAACCATGAGATGTCTTTCAAAGCAACTGGGAGGAAGTGAGTTACACAGAGAAAACACCTCTGTACATTCCTAACAAATAAACCAGAGTGCACATCCTCTGTGATCCACTGCACACTCTTTTTGTATGTGTCGGTTGAACCTTAGAATATATCTGTGGTGGAGAGAGTCTATGATATATACAGACTACAGAGTAGATGTTTAGTGCTAGATGACAGGATGTCTAGCGTGTAGTGCATCATTTCTCGGATCCTGTCTGGTTACTGAAACCCAGTGACTGACATTCGGTTAACAGTGCATGGATTTTTATTTTTTTATTTTTTGCAAGTCAAAATGCAGCCCAGATATATGGCAATGTGTCACATTTGTCCGTTTTGAGCTCGATTTACCACATCATCACATTCAGACCAGAAAATGTTCTGATGTTGAGAGACGGTTGCCTGTATTGTCTGTGTGTGTGTCTGTGTGTGTGTGTGTGTGTGTGTATGTGTGTGTCTATGTCTGTAAAACCTATACTCTTCTGTTCTCAGGAGTAAAATAGCAGTTTTGATGGGATGTGCCGGTAATACACACCTTCTTAGTTGACTCACTGAGAGAGAAGTGGAGGGGAGGCAGGAGAAACAAAGAGATCATTCTATGTGTGGAGGAGGTCTAGTTAAGAGTACACCTGCTCTCAAGACTGCTGTACAACTGCAGCTCAACAACCACCCTATCCTAACTTGCACCTGAACCCCGCGGGTTACTGCAGTTATACACTCTGCCCTATAATCAGAGACACTTTGATGGGGGCAAGAAAAGAGGGCAATTTATTACATTGTATTTTTTATTTATTTATTTTTATTTTCTGCATTTTTGTTTTCCTAATGGTTCATTTAATGTGTTTGTCCTAAACTATTTAAAGTGTAAAAAAGTGTGTTTGTTAGTTAAATCTGTCACTTAAAAATCTATTTCACATAGTAACATATAAATCAACTTTTTATCCAAGTAAAATTTATAAATACATGTATTAAAATAATAATAATAATAATAATAATAATAATACGGAACAATGTGTAATTCCGCACACTGCATTTTTTTTCTGTACTTGCTATAACAGAATATAGAGAATAGTGAATAATGCAACATGCTTAATTTATAAGCCTGATACTTTATATACAAAGCATTGTTTCTAGGCCGTGCAAAGAGCAATACTGTTTGGAGGCCTGCCGAACATATAATTAGATTTGATCCTACATTTTATGGATTCCAACCAACATTCATTCATTCATCCATCCATCCATCCATCCATCCATCCATCCGTTTGTTGATCGCCAGCTCTTCATGAAGAGCCGTTCTGTTCTCAGCAAGCGTTTTAAAGACTGCTGGTAAGAGTGTGCGTGAATCACTCAGAGTGTCAAACGCTCCATTAATCCCCAGCACAGATGCATTATGGGTGGTGGGTTTAGAGAGGATGGCTGGACGCTGCTCTTCAGGGATTCGGAGAGAAGACTGAAGCCTACACTCTTAAAAATAAAGGTGCTTCAAAAGGTTCTTCAAGCGATGCCATAGAATAACCATTTTTGGTTCCACAAAGAACCATTCAGTCAAAGGTTCTTTAAAGAACCATCTCTTTATTACCTTTTTATAATCTCAAGAACCTTTTTTCGTCACAAAGAACCTTTTGTGAAACAGAAAGGTTCTTCAGATGTTAAAGGTTCTTTATGGAACCATTTAGACAAAAAGGTTCTTCTATGGCATCGTGAAGCACCTTTATTTTTAAGAGTGTACAGCAAAATATAGAAATAACGGACATTTTTTTAGCTGGTGAAAGTCAAGTCAAGTCAAGTCACCATTATTTATATAGCACTTTTTACAATGCAGATTGTGTCAAAGCAGCTTTACAGTATTAAACAGGGAAATAGTGTGTCGAAATAGTGTGCCGTTCTCCTCTAGCCAGACGAAACCAGCAGTTTAATTCTAGGCTGCAACAAAGTCAGACTGTGCAGAGCAGAAGAGACTTCTGTACCAATCCCCTAATGTTTGAAAAGTAGTATAAATGTAAATCTACCTCACAATATAGTATGAAAGCTCAGATAATTTGGTTTAGGAATTATTTAATGAGAAATATTTAAATTCAAATTGAATCCCATGACTTGATTGCAGACTTTTGTTTCTTTAACAGTGTGTGACATTAAGATCTCTTCTGAAATTCTGGAGGAGACACGTGAGATTCCTGTTGTCTTTTGTCAGGAGAAAGCAGTACTCAAAACTCCCTGCCTTTAATTTCTCTGCAGTCTAGTAGAAACAATTGAGATATTAAAGAAATCTCATTTGTCATTTTCTTTCCTAATGAAATGTTGCTGCAACATTTTAAATGGCCAGAACAATGAACATTTCACTAGTACTTAATGCGTGGTGAAAACCTTTGAGTTTATCTACAGCCGTCTCATTAGGTTGTGCATAGAGAACAACAGAAAAAGCCATCACTGCTCTGCATGCTTGCCAAAGCGAAATGTCACCCAGACCAGGGAGCAGCTGTGCGCTCCCAGAGGAGGCTCCGTCTGGCTTGAAGACCCTGACTGTTCTGGCCTACAGCACACATGGCCTCCGCTGGACCATGGAAACTCAGGCTATTAATGAGGAATGGACAGAGGAGAAAGCGGCGCTAGGAAGGGTCCCTACAGACACTATTACCATTTGTTTATGTAGCTCATTTAAGCGTGGAGTATAGTCTTCTTCAGCAACACATGCCCCATGTTGTTAATAGAATCATTTATATTAATATTTGCAAGAGATTCCGTATGTTTTTAAGGAGCTTGGGGCCAAACGCAAGCAAAAACATGAGGAACAAAATGTGAATATAAATGATGGCTTATGCAGATCGTGTTTATTTTCATCTGTGTCCATTGTGAACATACTCCATGTTTGCTCTAACAAGTTATGCAGCTCATCTGTAATGTATGCCGACACTTTGTGGTAAAATCAGTCTAACTGGAGCGAGTCAGGCTGGACAATCAGCATGTCTATGTTATATTAATGAGCCCAGTCTCTATTGGTTTACCCAGAACTTTACCTAAAGGGGGTCTAGCCTCCGTATCCTGCTGGCTGAGGTTATACACGCTCTTGGCCTTTGCCATTTTGTTGCTTTAAAGGTCACAGACTTTGGAGAATGGGCCGCAGGATGGAGTCTGTTTTTTATGCCCATTAAAGCCATCAGTCATCCCACTTCACATTTTACCCTGATGGATTTCTCATATTCATTTCATGGACATTTGAGTTTGGTAGGTAAAGTTTTTGTAAAGGATAGAGGAAAGTGCCTCTATAATTTGCCTCTCTGTTCTCTTTTCATGCTCAGTTGGAGACTAAGCCGCGGAGGAACTTCATTGCTTTAAGATCATCCCAGTATTCCTGAGTGAGCCCTCCACTGGTCTATTTTTTGTAGATGTCCCAAATTACAGTTTAAAAATGGTT
>NW_015625581.1:429377-445660 GCF_001515625.1 Sinocyclocheilus rhinocerous
TATAAAATCTTAAACTAGTCCCACTGGATTTATAACTGTGAGTTTGACTTAAAGTGGCAAGAATATGTTTGTGAACCGTTTAATAATGTCTATATTGTTGCATTGATGATCATAAAACGTGTCCGAATTGATATTCCATAAAATTAGTGATCTTCATCAATTGCACAATTATAGAAATCTGACAAAATTAATAATATACAAAGAGTTTTTTTATATCAGACTTTTATTTATTTATTGTTTAAAACATTGAGTGATCATTGACAAGACAGGATGGAAAAAGTAAGTGAACCTCTGTGCTTCTCCAAATGCTAATTGGAGTCAATTAGCGAGATGAGATTAGAAGTGTGGGTTGCACAGGTGCCCTGCCTTTTAAATAAAGTCACGCAAATCCTGGTTACTTCTCGAGGAAGGTTTGTTAGTGTAAACAATGCCTCCATTCCAAAGGCTTTCACAAGACCTTAAAAAAAAACACATTTTAAAAATTAGATGAAAAGGTTATGAAAACATTGCTAAAGACTCATTTGTGTTATTTGTTTAGGCAGATAGTGTTTGTCTGTATTTGTGAGTTAAATTAAGGTCAGACTGCATTTTATGCGTAATTGATGCAGAAATCCAGATATTTTCACAAACTTATTCTTGACATTCACTCTAAATTCCCAATGGTGAGATTAGATGGTTTTGGTGATTGTGCTTTTGACATTTGGAAATTGCAAGAATTCAGATTCACTTATGTAGTCAAAAACCTTTTAAGTGACACATTTCCCAGAGTCGGCCCATGGGGTTTTCTTTTGGTTCGATGCATTTCATAAGCAATATTACTTCAAAGAATTATGAATTATATAGCTTATTATTGAAACAGCTAGTGATGTAGAATATTTGAAAAGGGTGAGAAAGTTTGTCATCTTTAAATAAGTTTGGTAATGTCACCTGTATGCTGTTATTATTCCAGTGAAAGGAGAATACAGTTTATATTTATATATTTTTTTTATTGTGTTTAGATAAGGGAATACATATTTACTATTAACTAAGAGTTTTCCCTCAATAAATTCCTAATTTGATGCTTATTATTAGTTAGTAAGATAGTTGTTAAATTTAGATAGTTTGGATTAAGGGATCTGCAATATGGTCATGCAGAATAAGGCATTAATATGTGCTTTATAAGTACTAATAAACAGCCAATATGCTAGACATATGCATGCTCATAAGCAACTAGTTAATATTGAAGAGTGAATAGTATTCCCTAATCTAAAGTGATACCATTTTTGATTATTTTTATTTAGCATTTCTGGTTACACTTTAGGGTAAAACCTTATTTTGAGGTGTCCTTCTTACACATTACATGTACTTACTATTATAATAACAATAAATTATGTATAATTACATGAATGTAACCCCAAGACAAACATTAATCCTAACCCTAACCATATAGTAAATGCATGTAGTTAAAGGTACAGTAGGAGATCTTGGAAAATGCTAACTTTAGCCTGATAGCACTGAAAGCGAACAAAGAGACATTCAACCAGCATAACAAAAAAAAAATGTTTCTGAAGACAATCACCTATTGCACCTTTAATTAATATTACTCAGTACTTAAATATATAATTACACTGTATCAAGGACACCTTAAAATAAAGTAACCCATAGAGACCAATTCTCACTATTAACTAGTTGCTTATTAGCATGCCTATTATTAACATATTGGCTGTTTATTAGTACTTATGAAGCACATATTCTGCATGACCATATTCTACAGTACATCCCTAATCCTACCCAAACTTAACAACTACCTTACTAACTATTAATAAGCAGCAAATTTTATTGAGGCAAAAGTCATAGATAATGGTTTGGTAATGGCGAGAGTTGGACCTTAAAATAAAATGTGACCGCATTTCAATATATTTCAATCTAAATTGCTTGTGCACTTTTTTTCCCCCACTTTTTTTGAAGTCATACAATAGCTTTGTGTGAGAAACGTAAGCAGACACACAGCAAATTTGAAATTCAAGCAAAAGTTCCATAGGCCGCAGGTCTTGATTTTTTATTACAATCACATTTGGTTACATCATATGTGAGAATGCAGTGCTATGATTTTTGTGAAGATTCTTAAGAAAATTCTTTGTGCTCCACGGCAATAACAGCATGTGAGGGTCGCAAGGGTGAGTTTTCATTTTTGAATGAACTATCCCTTTAAGACCGTAAGTGAATTCTAGTCCCTGTAGCACAGTTGCCTCATTCTTCCTGTTTGTATGGGAAGCATCTGTTCAGAGGGACTCAGGATCCATATCAAATGCTGTTCCAACCCAAACTATGGTCATGTCACTGAATAGCACCATTACTGATGTGTGAGGCTCTGGCCACATCCAGACAGGTTTTTCAGTCCAACCAATTTCACATCTATCCAATAGCTCATGCCAAGCCGTTCTCAACACATGGCTGTCCGTGCGCCTCCTCAGGCACCCCTAAAAACAAAGTGAATTTCTGTAACCCTGCCTGCCAGCAGCCACTAATGGCATATGCAGAGCGAGAGTCATTAATATGTGTGGATGAACATGCAGAACAGACCGATGAGAGGGCACAAATTTGCGGGAAGGGAAGTGGTAATGCTTGGCATAATGTTTGAGTTTAGGATAGAAATGTGCATTGTTGGTAAACCGCTGATAATTCCAAATGCAAACCCAGCCGACACAGAATAACAATTCCATATAATCCCTCCCTCAGGCCTCATTCAGATTCAGACAAAACAACTGCTAACACTGGCTACTCTGAGACTCTGTCCTGTTCTCCAGATTTCACTCTCACTGGATCTCTGAAATGGATCAAAAGTGGATTTATTCAAACACAATTGTTTGCAGGTTATGAATTGTTATGCCCTTTATGACTCTGTTTAATTCATAAATGTATGAATCTATATTAAAAACCCCTCAAATTCTCAGATTAATACTTCACTTCGGGGTTTGTGTGACTTTTTACTAGTCGGTGGGTCATTGTTTACCTTGTGTAAATGACTCAACATACTGTGCAACATACATTGCTGTTTATACAAGCTGTACATTGACAGAGAACGTGTGAGTGGAAAGTGTCCGCACAACTGAGATGACGTGGGTGAGAAACAAGTGTGGATATTGCCACATTTGTTGCTTGCGTTGTCATTGACAATACAAAAACAGCCATGACACACTCACTTATAGTTTCTATATGCTTCTTCATTAGTTTCAGGGTGGTTGGCACGAATTGAAGCTTGTATGTGAAGACTCTAAATGACCTCAGACCTCAGTTTGTTTGTGGTTTGTGAATGCAGTGCCCTCTGGGATCACTTTATTTTCACTTTTATGTAATTCCAAAAATAAATTTGGCCATTACAGATTACTATACAAAACGAATGCAAGGCAGCTGCACTGGGAGAGTTTGTGGACAGAATTCTCCTCCAGCTATTACAATGTATAGAACAAGGACAGCTAAAGCCATGTGATTCACAACTAGTCAACACAGAGCCAACAAAACAGTTAGAGGCAGAAATAAGACACTGGTCCAACTGCACATAAATATTTTATGTTTTTTCAAATCTGAACCTCAGGATTAACTGCGTAATTTCAAAATTGTGTAGGTGACAAAATTTGATATGAAAATATGAGCCTGGTTTCTCCCAAGGTTTTTTTTCTCCATTCTGTCACTGATGGAGTTTTGGTTTCTTGCTGCTGTCGCCTCTGGCTTGCTTAGTTGGGGACAGTTAATTTCCAGCGATATCGTCGACTTGATTGCACAGATACTATTTAAACTGAACTGAGCTGAACGATGACCTCACTGAATTCAATGATGAACTGCCTTTAACTGAAAATTGAGTGTTTACTATTGTCCTTTTGCATTATAGACACAATGTTTTCCTAATCAATGCCTATTTTCCTATTTGATACTGTAAAGCTGCTTTGACACAATCTGTATTGTTAAAAGCGCTATATAAATAAAGGTGACTTGACTTGACTTGAAAATATGTATGACAGTGTTGATAATATCCAGTGTACCTACATCAGATTAAAGTAATTTACACTACCACTCAAAAGTTAATAAGATATTATATGATTATTTTAAAGAGATGAACACTTTTATTTAGCAAGGATGCATTAAACACAAAAAGTGCCAATAAAGACTTTTTAAAGTTCTATCATGACAACTTGATTTTAGCATGGTAATGAATATGTGGTTTGTTATTTGGTCTTGGGGGAATCTGCTATGCTGCTGCTGCTGCTTCTGTTGGTTATTGCTGTTGTTATAGATTATTTCTGCTGCTGCTGCTTCAAGTAAAGGAACTTGCTACTGCCAATACATACGCAGATACGCTGCTTTGAGTATTTAAGACATACTGCTGCTGCACGAATAGCATATATAATAACCTGTAGCAGATCTGTTCAGGTGGAACTGGGGAAGGTGGAGGGTTTCAGTGGAACTCTGAAAGCATGCTGCGAACTGCATGCTCTAGTGAATGCTAACCAGCAGATGCAACATGAACCAGTCAGCTTGTGTTTAGTAGTTAACGCTGTGATCATCAGTTTGTGTTAAGGACAGCCATCAGCCTGCGCCATCTAGTTTCATGGCAGAACTTGGCATTTACAAAAGATTTCTACAAATAAACACGGTTCTTTTGAACTTTCTATTCATAAAAAAAAAAAAAATAAAATCCTGAAAAAATCTATCATTGTTTCCACAAAAATATTAAGCAACACAACTAATAATAAGAATTTTTTTTTTTTTAGCAGTAACTCAGCAATGGTTTCTGAAGGATCATTTCAAGTGACATTTGAAGACTGGAGTAATGGCTGCTGGAAATTCAGCTTTGCCATAACAGCAATAAAATATACATTAAAATAAAAAAATAGAAATATATTAAATAGAAATATATTTAAACTATATTAAAATAGAAAACAAATATTTTTAAATGTAATGATATGCCACAATATTGCTATTTTACTGTATTTTTTCAATCAAATTAATGCCTTGGTCAGCATAAAATTCTTCTTTCAAAAACATTAAAAAATCTTAAAACACCAAATATGTAAATGTAAAATGTAAATGTAAATATTGCTAAGAGGCAAGTATTTGTTCACTCATGCAATATTCACTACTCAGTATACAGTAAGTGTCACTTAAAGGAAAGAGTAAGTGAATGGAAATGTCAGTATTCAGTGTAGTTCCAGACAATATCACAATCTATGATGTTAGATTTGCATTTTGTCCTGAATGACAAAAAAACAGCTTGGAATCTTAACTAATTTCAAAATAGATATAGACAAATATAAATGGTTTTATGTGGTGATTTTTTTTATTTCGCGTTTGTGTGCTCTTCAGACTACAAACATCTAAACAGATTTGAGTCTAACACACCAAAACAGACTTTTGCTGCTTGTCATGTTGCAAACAGGAAACTAAGTACAACGATTCACTGAGTAATAAAAAGACAACCCTTGTGGAATGTCTTTTTTGTTTTTAAAAATACAGAACTGGACTATTGTAATGCTCTCTTGGCGGGCCTTCCTGCATGTACTATCAAGCCTCTGCAACTGATCCAGAATGCAGCAGCCAGAGTGGTCTTCAACGAGCCGAAAAAAGCTCACGTCACACCTCTCTTCATCAGTTTACACTGGCTACCAGTAGCCGCTCGCATCAGGTACTGATGCTGATTCAAGGTACTGATGCTTGCCTACAAGACAACAACTGGCGCTGCACCAATATACCTAAACTCGCTAGTTCAGACCTACGCGCCCTCCAGAAGCTTGCGTTCTGCAAGTGAACGACGCCTCGTGGTGCAATCCCGAAGAGGCACAAAATCACTCTCACGGACCTTTTCCTGGACTGTGCCCAGCTGGTGGAATGACCTCCCTATCTCAATCCGATCAGCTGAGTCTTTAGCCATTTTCAAAAAAAATCTAAAGACACATCTTTTTCGCCAGCACCTGACCAATTAATACTAGCACTTACCTATTCTATTCTATTCTATTCTATTCTATTCCGTCTAATTTATTTAAATAAATAAAAAACACCTTGCTATGTGCACTGTGCTAGACTAACTAAGACTTGTCACAGCACTTGTATATTGTTGCTCTCTTGTAGGTCTGATTGCTTCTACTTTGTAAGTCTCTTTGGACAAAAGCGTCTGCTAAATGACTAAATGTAAATGTAGAACCATACATCATATGCTAAAAGTTCGTCAGTGCACATCTGTCTTGTCCCATGGTTAATCTTCTCAATGTCTGACTTCAATCTTATTAACGTAGACACTAGCTCGCAGGTCTGAAAAAAGACAAACCAAACAGAGAAAGGTCATCTGACTAAGAAGATGACCTCTGACCTTTAAGTGTCATTGATGGATCCGATTGATCGGTGCTGTAGCCTCCATTACCTTGAGCTGTCATTCTGATCTCCATCCACCATAGAATATATCCACCTGCCGAGGTTCCTGCTCTGCACCTGTCCGTGACACTGAGGGCTCTCGTGTCAGCAGCTGCCATTCTGGGCAGCAGGATATCTGTTTGCACAGGCCAGCTGAAAGCAGGTAGCGGCACGGCCCGAGGATTGAACCATCCAGAAAGCAGTGTGTCATGATGAAGCTGTCCATCAGCCCGTCACCTGCCTGTCCTGTCACTGCCCTATCAGTTGCCAGAGAAAAATATGGGCCGTGAGCAGGCGAGGCGGGTGCATGGTACTCGTGAACACACTTTTTTTTTCCACCTCGGAGTAGAAGTGCTGAGCTTCAGCAAAAAATAGGAGCTCTCAAGGGGAAGGCGTAAGTGTTTTTTTTTTTAAATTTCCAATTACATTACCCTACTGACTGTTAATACACTATTTTACAGTGGCCCGGTTGCCTTCACACACCTAAGAATGCAAACACCAGGAAAATATATTCACAAATCTCTTTGTAATGGGGTTGCATGGGAAAATTTCTTCACTGGTGTATTCTAGAATTTTGAATTTTAACCACATGAGGAGCCTAATTTGATTGCAGTGTGGCAGGAAAGTGGCAGTTAAAAGAAATGGGATATGATTATGTTGGCTTCGGTTCACAGGTATGAATTAAAATTAGGGCTGACTACCAATAAAATAAAACAAAAGAAAATGGAATAAAATTACTTGCATCATGCTTGCTGATTAACCGCCCATATCAATATTTGCAATATTTTGTGGCAGACAAGTAAACTGTTGACTTCTAAAGCCACTGTTTGTTTAATCAATATATTATTTGTATTTGCATATCATTGAAAATTAGTCCACAGCAATTTGACTGACAAGATCTGCATTTAAATTGTTACAATGAAAAATATTATTATGAAGTTTCTGTGCAAGTAAATTAAAGTTTGAATGTTACATGTTAGCATTTCCCCCGGTTTTTATATGTACAGGCAAGTTATGAAAATTATTTTTCTCATTCTGATGAAACTAGTAATATCTATCAAAACAAATCACTTCAGTGTTTCATAGTTTGTCATGAATGTAATTTTTCAGTGACAGACACAAGTTTGAAGTCTCAAGGGGGAAATATGGGTGCACTTGTCATGTGTACACACGTATTTCTATAAATAACCACATCGCCTGTTTCCTTGTCCAACTCTTGCATGTCGCTCACTAGCCACTGTGATGATATTATCATCTCTTGTGAACAACGACAGTATGTGGGAAAATATGATTTATGTTGTGTTTGTCATAGATTCAGAGCGCTATAAAAGTCTGAGATCATGAATGACAATTCTTTTATTTTGCTTTCTAGAATTGAGAATAAATAAATAAATAAATAAAAATAACAATTACATATATTATATTATCAAAACAACAATTTCAGTGAAAAATCTAGTTGAAAAATAAAGAAGAATGTCTGATCTGGCATCTCATTATTTTGCATTATTTGCTTTCTGTCATTTTACTTTAACATTAACTTTTGTTTCCTAAAACTATTTATTTACAGGTTTAAATGGGATTTTAAATAGAGCCCATTATAATCAGTGATGCTATCAACACTGGATGCAGTGTGGCGTGACATGACAAAACCCCGACAGTAAACTGATGCCACGTTCTATTTATGATGTACTGACACAAAATACAAATGATTTGCAATGGTCGCTTTGTCATGTCCGGTGTAGACACGGTGTTAGAATTTAGTTGAGTGACAATGATTAAAATAGATTTAATAAGATGCATCGCATGTTGTTTGTGGTTTACACCATAGTGTGATCTTACACATAGACAATCTAATGCATCACTTGTGAGAAACCCAGACAAAGCCCAGTACAATACCATCTTTGATCCACTGCCTTCTATAAGAGAGCTTTATGAACCATGTCCATCTATACACTTGAGAAAAGCTTCTTTCCTCTTCAGTGAAAGCCTCCTTGCATAATTTACCTGTGTAAAATCGGCATGATCCCTCTCTGCCAGTCATCTTGGCTTTCACAGGGCAAGTAGGCAGCTGAAATTACGGCTTACAGTGGGTCAATCAGACAGGGCAATTATAATGAGTTTTTAGTGCAGTGGAAATCACTGTAAAGAATTCAATATTGTGCAAGTCTTTACTCATAATTCCTCCATCTAGTGAAGAGGCTTTTAGGAGCTTTCACCAGCTTCAAGGAGACACAGTGCAATAATGAATGACTTTCATTTTGTGCTGCCATTGTTGTGTTCTTTTCTAGTTTTATTCATATTAGATGGATAAGGTAACGTGCATTACTTGACATTGCGGTGATACCAATAGAGGACAAAGCGTTTTTCCTTTACTGGACAATATATTGTTCCTTTACTGTAGTAGTAAAGTGAAATAAGGACAATTCATAGCACTCAGGTTATTGCAAAATACAAATTCGCACACACACACACAAAACACACACAGCAATTGTCTTTATGTCCATGGTTAGAAGAAGGAGTGCAGTGGAAAGAAAGCCCTTTGCTTTCAAACCAGTTCCCATCCTCTCTTAACTCAGAAAATGATTTGCGATACAGCCAAAATTGCGTAGAGCTGTCTCAATGTGGTTTCAACGCCTGCCAGGGATGACTGTGAACTGAAGCTCCCTCTTGTCTCTACCACCCCAGGGAACAGACCTTCTCTCTGTGAGGGCAGTGTCTTTCAAATAAATACTATTCTTGTGTGATTTCTTTCTGTATTCAGTATTTCATTTAAAAATAAATGAGCATCAAGAAAAAGCTTGCATAAAACTTTGGAGGCAAAACAGCTTGTGTAGTATTCTTTTTGTGATGAAATTGTTTTGTGTTTAGTAATTGTTCAGGTGTTTTTTTTGGCCAAAATCGAGTATATACTTAAAGATTAGAAGCAATTCTTCAAAACTATGCAATACTGATGCATTTGAATTTGATAAACTGGTCTCAAGAGGTACTGGTTGTTTTCACTTGAACATTTTAAAAGACAAAGTGTAATTGATCTGTTTCGTCCCCCAAGTATTGGTTCTGCACATTTTGATGGTCTTAGAGTTAATGGAGGGAGAAAGGGGACACTTTTGTTTTCTTTTATCTGTCAGGTGGAAATTGGCCAATGGTTTTCGATAATAGCAATATGTCACAGGAACTGAAGGGAAGGACAATTGTGTGCAAAATAAATTGATGGTCAGCTAACAAAGTTATTCTTTTACCTTACACAGGTCCATATGAGTAAGATGTCAGGGAAATAAATACAATGAAACAATATGAATTATTCCTTTGAGCTTGCACACATACATTGCAGACCTCTTGTATGGTATGAACCATGTCATCGCTGTCGCATGTTGAACTGTATTTTGAATATTGCTTTTCTAATTAAAAAAATTTGTGAGCATCAGTCAATGCTTCCTTTTTTCTTTTCTTATCCAGGGTGCACCTCTGGGCCTATGAATGAGACTAAAATGGTGGAAGAGAAGAAAAGACAAGAGGATGAAAGCCATCAACAATGCTCTACCCTGGGGAAATAAGCACAGGCCATTTTGAATTGGT
Organism: Sinocyclocheilus rhinocerous; assembly: GCF_001515625.1. Taxonomy (NCBI): domain Eukaryota; kingdom Metazoa; phylum Chordata; class Actinopteri; order Cypriniformes; family Cyprinidae; genus Sinocyclocheilus; species Sinocyclocheilus rhinocerous. The sequence continues at coordinate 439,335 of NW_015625581.1, forward strand.
GAAGCATTAAGACCCAGCTCTAGCACTCCACTAGTGTGAAAACTTCTCCATTGGAGACTTAACCTGTAAATGCATAAGCTATGGTCAGCGGGTTTAATAAGGGGCTGACATATCAGTGCAGAAACCCCCAACTCATGTGAAATAATTATCTGGACCAGAGAGTGGACATTTTGTCCCTTGGCTAAAGGGAAAGGGTTTATTACCCTACTTAAATACTGTGAGACTCCATCCAGCCTAGTTCAAACTCAAGTGGTACCCCAAGCTGCTACCAACTGGCATCGCTCATGGCTTCCAGGAGGGCATCAGGAGCTAGTATTGGAGGCATGGTGAAGAGTGCCTTCTTCTGGTCTTTGGCCATAATCTATCTGACTCACATAGGTGGAGTGAGGGGGGATTGTTGGCTCATAGAGGGTGAAAAGGGCTTTGTATGGCTGGCCATTTGCAGCCAAAACCAGCCACCCTATGAGGCCATCCCTCAGCATATCAACAGCACCATAGTGGACCTTCGATTGAATGAGAACAAGATCAAGAGCATCCACTATTCTGCCCTTAGCCGCTTTACCAACCTCACATACCTGAATCTGACCAAGAATGAGATTAATTACATTGAGGACGGGGCTTTTTCAGCCCAGTTCAACTTGCAGGTTCTCCAGTTGGGTTTCAATAAGTTGCGTAACTTAACCGAAGGGATTCTCAGGGGTTTGGGGAAGCTGCAGTACCTCTACCTCCAGGCCAACCTGATTGAGACTGTGACACCCAATGCCTTCTGGGAGTGCCCAAACATAGAAAACATTGATCTTTCCATGAACCGCATCCAGGTGCTGGATGGGTCCACCTTCACCAGCCTGACTAAGCTGACCACCTGTGAACTATACACCAACCCTTTCAACTGCTCCTGTGAGCTTTTGGGGTTCATCAAGTGGCTTTCGGTCTTTCCCAACAGGACAAGTGAACGGATGGTGTGCGATTCTCCTGCAGGAGTCTCGGGCTACAGTCTCCTAAGCCAGAATCCGAACAATCCCACATACCGGAATGCTCTGCATATGCTGTCCACTGTGTGCACGGAGGACTATGTGACTCCGTACATCCCTGTGCCTACCGAGACCACCACTTACCCTCCAGACTCGACGCCGTGTGGGCTGGAAGACTGTCCTTCAGGGACTGAACCGGAGGAAATCAGCATTAGTCCCACATACATAGACTTAGATGTGAAACCAATCATGAAACTCAAGCAAGTGTCTCACACGAATGCAGTAATCGCTGTTCAGATCCCTTACCCCTACAAGAAGATGTACATCCTTGTCCTGTACAACAACAGCTTCTTCACGGATATAAAGAATCTGAAGCGGCAGAAGGAGGACATTGAACTGAAAAACCTGAAACCCCACACCGATTACACCTACTGTGTGGCTTCCATAAGAAACTCGTTGCGTTTCAATCATACTTGTCTGACACTATCCACTGGGCCTAGGAATGGGAAAGAGCGAGTAGCTAGTAATGCAACAGCCACTCACTACATAATGACAATCTTAGGATGTCTTTTCAGTATGGTAATTGTTTTAGGGATTGTGTATTACTGCTTGCGAAAAAAGAGACAACAAGATGAAAAGCACAAAAAGGCAGGCAGCTTAAAGAAGAACATAATTGAGCTAAAATACGGTGGTGAGCTGGAGGGCGGGACAATATCCAGGATGTCTCAAAAGCAAATGATGGCTGGGGAGAGCATGACCCGCATGCCCTATCTACCTTCCGCCAGTGAAATGGAGCAATACAAACTGCAAGACATCAGCGACACTCCGAAAATGGCCAAAGGGAATTACATGGAAGTGAGAACAGGGGAGCACCCAGATCGAAGGGAATGTGAGATGTCCATGCCTGGCAACAGCCAAGGCTCAGTTGCCGAGATCTCGACAATTGCGAAGGAGGTGGACAAGGTCAACCAGATTATTAACAATTGCATAGATGCTCTGAAATCAGAGTCCACCTCCTTCCAAGGGGTGAAATCTGGTGCCGTGTCCACAGCTGAACCTCAGTTGGTACTGATCTCAGAGCAGCCTCAGAGCAAGTCTAGCTTCCTGTCACCTGTCTACAAGGACAGCTACCACCACTCTTTACAAAGACATCATGCGTCAGATGCCTCTCCAAAGCGTCCGAGTACAGCCACGGGTGGTCCAACGCGGAGTCCAAGGCCTTACCGTTCAGAGGTGTCCTACAAATCAGAGCCGAAGTACATAGAGAAGACTTCACCCACAGGGGAGACTATCCTGACCATCACGCCCGCCGCTGCGATACTAAGGGCAGAGGCGGAGAAGATCCGACAGTATAGTGAGCATCGGCACTCCTACCCCGACGCCCACCAAATTGAAGAGTTGGAAGAACCGGATAGTCGGAAAACCTCCATTTTGGAGCCCCTGACGCGGCCTCGTGCAAGAGACTTGGCTTACTCACAGCTCTCTCCCCAGTACCACAATCTCAGTTACTCGTCCAGTCCCGAGTACTACTGCAAACCGTCGCACAGCATCTGGGAGCGCTTTAAACTCCATCGCAAGCGACACAAAGATGAGGAGTACATGGCCGCAGGCCACGCTCTGAGGAAAAAAGTGCAGTTTGCTAAGGATGAAGACCTGCATGACATTCTAGATTACTGGAAGGGAGTGTCAGCTCAACAGAAATCTTAATCTACTCAAGTGTCTGTCTGTGTCTTTTTCATTTTTGATGGACCACAATGAACAGGACCAGAATTAATCCTTAATCTAGTGACATCACATTCTAATGGATACATATTACACTACAGTGAATTTCAACTTAGGGAAAAAGGTTTGTGTACCAAAATTAAATGATGTTACTTAAAGCAACAAGAGGAGAATATATTGCAAATATAAAATATATATATATGTTGAAATTGATTTTTAGTATTTGATTACCGCATGGCCAAGTCCTGTGACAGTGGATTTGCTGTTGTGTACTGTGAGACTAAAAAGAATCCAACAATGACAAGACATCTTCTGAAATCTTAGTATTTCTTCTGCAGGACTGTAATTTATGGACCATTTTTCTCCCGATATTTGAGTTTGTTCTAAATACAAATGAACTATGTACAGATACTGATTCTATATTTGCAATGTTTGCTGTTAAAAAATGGAGACAAAAATCTATAATGTGTATGATTCAGGTTTAGACCATGGATTTCGGAGTTATCTCCTGTGATATTATCTGTCCTTAAATGAATGTTTACCGTCCTGATGGATAAACATTGCACTGGTCAATGAAATGGCATATTTTCCTTTAGGCCACAGTTTACGCTATACCCTGCTTTGCCAATTTTCTGTTTAATCCATGCCACTGATCAGACCACACAATATTACACAGAGGCTGATATGATGTTACATTTGTGTATCATAACCACAAAGTGAATCGGTTTGGTTGGGGTGGTGTAGATGAAACATCTGCATACATGATTTCAGTGTCAAAATGGAAGAAAATTAAACATAAGTAGAGCATTTTGACACACATTTATGTCTGATTTGTTTACCAGTAAAGCGCTCCACAAAACATGCACTTCTGCTTTGACCTTACGATGCCTAATAGTAGTGAGGGGTTATCTGATCGTGAACCAAAGTGCTTGGGTGGCAGCTCATCACACAAATGAAAAATTTCTGAAAAATTCACAGAAAAATTTCTGCAGATGTTTCCACCAATCTCGAGCCAACAGCCCTATGGATGAATGTATTACATACATAAAGCAGCCTTTTCAGCTGCAGTTTCTTTGCAATTTTTGTTATTGTTGTATTTACAACCACATAATCCCCATTTTTCATGCTGTATGCTGAGTTTTGATATTCATACTTATTTTCAGTTTCGTGCATTTGGCATTTCTGTCAACAATATTTAATCAATCAGAAAAAAAAAAAAATGTTTATAAACCTAAGGGTATTGTTTTAGGCTTTTCTACTGTTCGGCGGGTAAAAATGCTTTTGTAAATGTTGAATGCCACTGCACGGACCCTGTGATGATCACTGCTGATCTGAAAGGTGAGACATGAGTAAGAAAGACTAAATTACCCAGCTGAACTGTTGCCACTGAATTTGTACATCAGCTATTTAGATAAATGCAGGAAGTAACTGGGTTGTCCAATTTCTTTTTTTATTTAAACCGCCTTAATCGTCTGGAAATATCTGTATAACTGTATTTTTCTTTTTTCTTTAAGTGTTGATGTTTTTGAAAAGTCTTCATCTGTTGTCATTTTTTTTAAAAGACAATACATTTCAGTAGATTTCAACAGCTGTCAGGTTTATATGTAATCTAGCAAGTAACCTACACATTTTTATATTGCATAGTGTAGCACTCCTGTATCTCATTCAACTTAGAAATGTTGGGAAATCTGTGAACGGAGAGCATCAGATACAAACAAGAGCACAATGTGTGTTATTTTGTATTTCTTAAAACTATGTTACCTGCTTTCAGACGAAGTACTGTGAAATAAAGGAAAGGGTGCACCCATACTGTCACGATCCTTATGATAACATTTCTTTGGAGTCCTCTGCTTTTATAATTGTTCACCACTTAAATACTCTTTACAAAATATTCACAAAAAAAATGAATGAATAATTTGAAATAATCGGATGAGTAATTATGTGATACAATGACCATATTTCAATATTTGCTGAGAAATCCCTTTACAGGAAGATTATTCAAATATCTTTTTTTATAGCTGTTCGGCGGGTAAAAATGCTTTTGTAAATGTTGAATGCCACTGCACGGACCCTGTGATGATCACTGCTGATCTGAAAGGTGAGACATGAGTAAGAAAGACTAAATTACCCAGCTGAACTGTTGCCACTGAATTTGTACATCAGCTATTTAGATAAATGCAGGAAGTAACTGGGTTGTCCAATTTCTTTTTTTATTTAAACCGCCTTAATCGTCTGGAAATATCTGTATAACTGTATTTTTCTTTTTTCTTTAAGTGTTGATGTTTTTGAAAAGTCTTCATCTGTTGTCGTTTTTTAAAAAGACAATACATTTCAGTAGATTTCAACAGCTGTCAGGTTTATATGTAATCTAGCAAGTAACCTACACATTTTTATATTGCATAGTGTAGCACTCCTGTATCTCATTCAACTTAGAAATGTTGGGAAATCTGTGAACGGAGAGCATCAGATACAAACAAGAGCACAATGAGTGTTATTTTGTATTTCTTAAAACTATGTTACCTGCTTTCAGACAAAGTACTGTGAAATAAAGGAAAGGGTGCACCCAAATTGTCATGATCCTTATGATAACAGTTCTCTGGAGTCCTCTGCTTTACAAAATATTCACATACAATGAATAAGTGGTTACAAGGAGTGTCACTTAATTTGAAATAACCAGATATATAATTATGTGGTACAATGACCATATTTCAATATTTGCTGAGAAATCCCTTTACAGGAAGATTATTCAAATATTTTTTTTTATAGGATGACCATACATCCTCTTTTCCCAGACATGTCCTAGCTGGGATTTCTAATTTGCCTAAAATGTCTGGGTTTTGGCTTTGTTTTCCCACTTGCTGAAGGTAATGACTGAAAAGTAGTTTAGCATAGATAATACAATTGTGGCATGTGCAAAGGTGGGATCTACAGAGGACACTCAAAGCAGTGCAAATACGCAGGTCTGGGAGAAAGAGGATGTATGGACATATTATTGTGGCAAATGAAAACATTGAAAAGATGTTACAAACCTATCTCTAGCTTAAAGTACAGACCACAGTAAAACACAGTTTATCATACCAGAGCCTTCACACAGAATATTATGTGGCAAATATTATCACCCTATGTCACGTATGATTAATTTATCTACTGACTAGAGGAAATGATAATACATAACGAACTTTAAAGATCTTCATGATTGGTCAAACACATATTCAGAGTGTTGCCTGCTCTAAGTGAGGTTTGGTGAGGCAAGAATTTACATACAAGTCAGAGACACGATTAATTGCATTTATTTATTTATTTTTACTTAATTAATCACACTAAATTATCATGTTTAACAGCCCTAACTCTGACTTTTAAAGACCCTGAAATGTGCCAGTTTTCACTCACTATTTGTAGTAGTACACAGCAGCATTTGTGCACTCTTGATTCAGTTGACTAACTCATTTAAAAGGGTCATATGACGTTGCTAAAAATAACATTATTTGGTGTATTTGGTGTAATGAAATGTGTTTATGCGGTTTAAGGTTCAAAAAACATTATTTTCCACATACTGTACATTATTGTTTCTCCTCTATGCCCCGCCTTTCTGAAACGCGTCGATTTTTACAAAGCTCATCGTTCTAAAAAAGC
>NW_015625581.1:446626-466828 GCF_001515625.1 Sinocyclocheilus rhinocerous
TTTCGCTTTCACAACGAAACACACAGCGTCTTCACGACATGGCGACGGCAGCAACGGTGGTGGCAGCAACAATAAAGTTACGCCTTCTTTCTTTGCGTGAACATTTGGGCGGTGTTATGCAAATCTTCCCACATTGTGACGTAGATATGTGGGGGCATGTTTGAACGAGGCGTTTTAGGAGGGCGTGGACCAGTCTTAACTTTTATAAAGAATATCTCTTTGGGTTTGAGACTTTAGTCTTTGCAACTTTAGGGATCTTATCTATTCATGAACAGCTTGTAACACTCCAAAGAGAAAGGAAAACTTGAAATCGCATCATATGACCCCTTTAAGGGTTCCTGACACCATAACAAACTAAAGGAAACCTTTGTTGTAATATTACTGAATGAAAATGAGCTGTTAAAACAGTATTGAGGATTCAATAACTATATCCATCGTACGTGAAATTTCACAGTTCCAAGCTGAGAAACTGATTAGTAACTGATTTGCTTAAGATCAATCCAAAGAGCCACTTACTGCTTGGCCTTGTATTATGAGATGATGTATGGTATTAGTGAAATATCTGACTTCTTTTGAATGAATGCTGACTGACTGAAGCAGGGTGCATTTAACATTTCTTACTTTGTTTCTCAATTGTCCAGGCATTTTAATCTCAAGGTCAGAGGTTTCTTCCACAAATGCTCATACTTGCTCTAACAACCCATATTTCTTTTTGACAGATAGATCCTGGCATCTGCAAATGGATAGCAAGCAGCGAAAATTGCATCAAGATTTGAATTATTTTGCATTCATCAAAATGAATCACTGAATAGCCACATCAAATATATTTCAGAAAAGAAATTACACTTTGCCCAAAATCAAGTAGGCTAAAATTTGTGGGATTCGAAGATGGCTTGTCAAGCCAAAGACCCAGCAGATTTCATGTTTTTCAGCAAGCCAAAATAATGTGCAGCCTGTCAATCACATCAGGCATTGGTTGCAGATACATAAAAAAAAAAACAGCACGCAAAAATGCATCAGATTTTATGATTGCTTTGTGCTTATTTTGTAATAGTGATTACAATCGAATAATGACAAGTTAATTTCATTATCATATGCAAGTATAATTAAATATTATATTTCACTATATCCAAACATTGAAGAAATAGATTTTTAACATTGTAGTCTCTGATTTAAACCCGGGTCTAATTGAACATTTAAAAAAAAAAGAATAATAATACATAAAAAAAGGATACAGAGTGAATACACTAGGATGTATCGCCAATAAATTAACAAATTAACTTTAAAATTAATTTACTTAAAAATCTGGTTCTAATTTAAAAACAAAACCAATGGCAATTTAGAAGAAACTGCATTCACTTTGTACACCAGTGTACGTTATATATACAAAAATAATAAATAAATCATACCTTTTCCATCTCTAACATTTTTTTAAACAACTACATCCCTCAAAAATCAATGATTTCACTGCTCACACTAGAAGGATGTTATATTTTTTTCTCCCCCAGATGTCATCCTATTTGACAAATATATAATGCAATACACGAAAAAAAAACAAAAAAAAAAACCGCCTCACCTGGCTGTCATAACCGTATAATTCAACAGAACTTCTCCCCACTGGAGGGTATTGTTATTGCAGCAGGTCTCTGTGGAATTCTGAACCCAGATTTAATTTCATTGACCAAAGGCTAAAGGCTGCGAGAGGTATTTAATCTAGTCGTGTTCAGTGGACAGTTCAAGCACTCTGCTTCCCATCAGCGGATGTACGGTGAGTAGGAGCACTCAGAAGAGACTCACGAGGTGTATGGCTGTTTTATTGCTGAATTATATGAGGTGCCACTTGTGTTGCAGCCATAGTTCTTTGTACTGCCGTCATCTGTCTCATCTGGAGAAGAGGTGATGCAGCCAGCTTTACAAAACCCCAGAGAGCTGCTGGAAGATGCAAATGAGCCTGTGAGTGTTCAGATTCACGGTGTTCCTTCTGCCACCTTTGGAGATAAACTAACATCTATCTATATTCTTACAAGCCTCAAGAATATTTGGCATGAGATGAGGTTTATTCTGTGCTTTAGAACTAAATTAAAGCTCTCTGATGCCTTGAAGGTTGCACACCTAGAGATAAAGAACAGATAGATAAGCTGTCAAAATTCATTTGTGCTTACATATTCAAATATGGCACAAAAACACACACTATGTTTGACACTGATGCCAAATGCTACTGACTGTCCGATGCGTTGTAACTGATCAATACATGCCAGTTTGAGTAAGCAGAAATGTGACTGAGATACAAGTTCTTTGAAGATTTTCAGTCACGATTGACTTAAAGGGGTCATAACGTGCAGAATAAAATGTTCCCATCTTTTGCTTGATTGCTTTATGCTATTGCATGTAGAAATGAAAACTTTGAGCTGTTTCTGGGTGTGTTGAGAAGCTCTGCTTGTCCTTTTGAAGGAATTCAATGAGTGGCAGAAGTTTATTTTTAGTAAGATTCCTGATCATTTCAGTATCATTTTAAATTGTTTTTGTGGCACATTTCAGTGCAGATTCTTTTGTGAATTGCAACAATTTGATTAAGTACATTCAAAAAGACAGATAGGGCATAAATAGGGCACTTTTCACATGCAAAATCGACATTCACACAGGCACAGCAATAAATACATATAAACACATAAAATAGAACTGTTTTATGGACATATATGGAAAATAGCAGTGTGACTAATCTGTGTAATGTTTCCATGTGTGTTCCATGGAAGAAAGTGTGGAACAACATAACGGTGAGTATATTAACTTTTTTTATTATTATTATTAAACTATCCTGTTAAATCCACTGAAATAGATAAAGCATGGCTAAAACTAAAGTCTTCTGTTTCCTTCTGATAAAACTGATTTGGCTGCTACTTAAAGAAAGCCATCCAAAAGCCAACGGTCCAAGCAGAGAGAGAGAGAGCGTGTGAGAGAGACATCACACTACTATAATTCTAAGACTGCTGAATATTTCAAAATATAAAAATCATGTTTATTGTTAAGGTCTATGTAAGTACTGATGCTCAAACAGATGTTAAATGGACAGTTCACCCAAAAAATAACAGTTCTGTCATTTATTCACCCTCATGTCGTTCCAAACATGTATGACTTACTTCTTTTATTGGAAACATAAAAGAAGAATCTGAAGATATAAGGACAGCTGCATATTCCACAATGCCATTTTACTTTAAAGCGATAGTTCACCCAAAAATGAAAATACTGTCATTAATTACTCACCCTCATGTTGTTTCAACCCTGTAAGGTCTTCGTTCATCTTCTGAACACAAATTAAGATATTTTTGATGAAATCCAAGAGCTTTCTGACCCTGCATTGACAGCAACGTAACTACCATGATTCAAGACCCAGAAACATAGTAAGGACATCAATAAAATAGTCCATGGTTCAACAATAATTTTATGAAGCTACAAGAATGCTTTTTGTGTGCAAAGAAAACAAAAATAACTACTTTATTCAACAATTTCTTCTCTTCTGTGTCAGTCTTGGCCGCACGTTCGCAACAGAATAGACTACTTTTCTGGGCCTTGAATGTATCAGTTGCGTTGCTGTCTATTCAGGGTCAGAAAGCTTTTGGATTTCATTAAAAATATCTTAATTTGTGTCCCAAAGATAAACGGAGGTCTTATGGGTTTGGAATGACATGAGAGTGGATAATTAATTACTGAATTTTCATTTTTGGCCGTTTAAAAGTCAAAATGAAGATGCATGATAAACTAAAATCATAGCACAAGGATGCTGTTGATAACATTTAAATGTACAACCACCTAATCGTGTTGCAGTGAAATGAGCTATTATTTTAAATAGCTAATATTTTTAGCATTTTAAAACAGCAACAAAATATTTTAAACATAAAAAAGTTTGTCACTAAAAAGCATTTGAATAATTGTACAAAATATAGTAAAACAACATAAATATGGCTATGTTTTTTAAATTGAAAAATGTTGAAAATCAATTTCGAATAGAAATACTTAAGCATGCAAAACACTACTCTTATACAAAAATCGTAGACAGAAGGTTGAATCTGTTGGATTTTCCAACAGATGCATAAAGTAGACTAAGAAAGATGAGATCTGAGTCTGGCTTTGCATAACCAGGTGTCTAATTTGCCCTTTCCATCAGAGTTAGAAGTTTTTGCAACTTTGCCACTTGTTGGATAATCTTCTTAAAGACTTTGAAACCTGAGCTCATCCTGACAATTCTTCCATCCTGAAGTCTTTAATTGAATGTACCTCATGCATGCACAGCCTCTACTTTCATGGTAATGACTCCGCATAGTAGATGATTGCAGAGGGCCCTGCGCATCTGAATAATAATCAATTCATTAGAAAAGGCTGTTAACATCAGGAGGTGTATCAATTTGAATGCGACATTAAGGAATGTTTTCGTTTACCTTTTGGGACATGATTTTAATTCTCAGCGTGAGACTCGTACAACCAATGTCAGTGGTGGGTCAATGACGTGAAAAGGAACAAACAACTCAAAGTGACTTTTTAAACTTGTAATCACTGTGCTCACTTTAATTTTTATAATTAAATGGACTCTAAAATATGATACAAATTGATCATAGGGTAAATGTTATGAATTGCACATGAATTGTGCTTAATGTACAGTGTGGCATAAACCTAGGCTATTTTTAGTACAATATAGAACGATAACATTGGTATACAGTACAGTAGTCCCCCATGATGCTTTTCATGAAAGTAAGCATGAGTCAATAACATATAATGAAGAGGCAGTTTTGAATGCTCTATGGAGTGTTTTGAGCTCAGTCTAATGATTGCAAGCAAACACCAAATTAAAAGTAAATTGTAAAGGGAATTACGCAAAGGTGGCACAGTATTAGATTCACAACAGAGCACAGATAAAAGCTTCATGATGCTATAAAGCTTCATGATTTGTCTATGATGGTTTTTTTTTTCTTTTAACATAAGACATTGAAGTAATATTTATTATAATTTAAAAATAAATGTCTCAATTTGACAAGAATTGCAGTTATTGTTCTTTAAGTGCATCCAAATAAAATGTTTACATCTGGAGCATTTTGGTCAATGAATAAAGGAAAAGTTAAAAAAAACACAACAACAACAACAATAAAAAGGGTTATTGAATAATTGCTTTAATGGAATTATTTTTATATAGTTTTTGGACTTAGATGAGGATCTGATCACAATGGTGGAGAATAAAATTGTAAAGAGAAATCAAGCAATTACTGACATAACCTATGTTGCACTTATGCTGAAAAATAAATAAATAAATAAATAGTTAATGGAATTAATAAAAAAAAAAAATCCCCTGCTATTATTATTAGCAGTAGTAGTGCTGTTGTTGTTTAGGGCTACGCGATATTGTAAAAAAAAAAAAAAAAAAAAAAAAAAAAAAGATGAAATTTTGCCACCCAGTGTCCAAAATTGAGCTGAAATTATTATTATTAATTTTTAAACAACATAAATTGTAATTAAAAAAATCAGGAATCTTGACCAGATTACTTGAGTAGCTCTTCTTTTTTTTCTTTTCTTTTTTTAATAAAAATTGTGATTTCAGTTTACTGTATTATGACAAATATTTAACAACTCATATAGCTGCTGCTTAGATATCAAGGCAAAAAAAAGAAAAAGCCCAAATTACCAAACTCTGCTGTTAATTTAAATAAATCACAGCCTTTGTGATTTCATAATCACACATATATTAAATCGTATTGCTTACTATATTATTTAATTAGAAGACGATGATACAGATATGTTTTTTTCTTCTTTTAGAAAGAGTCACTATGAAGCTTAAGTCTGAATGTTTTTAAAAGATGATAATCTCAACATCTCGAGATACACTGGATATTCTATTTTGGGTCAAAGAAAATAAATATGGTAGTGCCATCAAAGATTACTCAGGAAAGTACTGATAAGGGTGCAAAGTGAGGTTTGCGGCTTTACAGAAAATAAGATAAAGCAGAAGCCCTTTGAAAGCATCCAAGCATCAATTTCACACCGTCTTTAATCTAGACAGACTGGAGCTTTCTGAAGGAATAGAAGAACTGAGGGAAAGTGGAAGAGAAAGAGCCCAGGGCAAGCCCTGACGTTTGGCAGGAGAAACGTGGCCCACACTCCAGAAGCCTTGACAGGATGCTGGAACACTGAGCTGAACCTGCAGGATGGAGGACTGAAGGGTGATGGGCACTGTTATAATGACATTTTAAAAATGCTAAAATACATTTGTGAGACTGACCTTGGGCAGCCTCTGTGCGTAAAATTTCTGCTGATGTCAGATTACTGCTGCACTGCTCCATTTTTTTTTTCTTACAGTATATCCTCTCAGAGCTCTTTTGTTGGAGCAAATGACACATCCGAGCTGGCAAATGAAATAAAAGCTAGCATCTGAAAAGATTTAGTTAATTGAATTAAACCACAAAAAAGCGAAATGTAAAGGGATGGAGGAATCTCATTAAAACGAACAGAAGTTAATGATAAAATTAATCTCTGTTCAAAAGAGCTTTTAATGTGTACGTTGTAATGCCAAGCGGTTTACACATACGGCATCTTTGATGCTTTGCTTTTCATTAGCACAGACACACTGGCATCTCACAAAATGACAAAACTAGAAAACGTCTGGCACACGAAACAAACTAGGACTCATCATCAGGCTCTTTCTGTTTAAATGCCGAATTTGGTTCAATTTCTCTTGTAGTTCTGCCAGCAGCCTTGACCTAGATCAGTGAAAAGCTGTGATAACTCCACAGAAAGACAGTGACAGCTGCTTGGATGCTTGTTAGTGCCAGACCTCTAGACATCTTAAAATCAAGCATGTTGTAATCAGCCTGTCCTTAGGAACGTCCTCCTTGTCTTTTCACATAATGCATGTGTTCTTTGGTTGTTCTGGATAAAGACCACATGAAACATGCTTGATGAGCAGTTTTCTTTCCCGTGTGGATGCATTTCCTATTGAAACAGGATGTTGGGGTGGGGCATAAAGGGCTCGTGTAGATTTTGAGTGCTCTGGTCATGACTACTTTTGTCAGCCAACCCCAAAGTCAGCGTCACCACGGTTCCCTCGACAAAGACATGTTCATCATGATAATCTTCAGAAATAAACATGATTTTCATACATTTTGAAACCTAAATACAATGATCAGAAGTAAAAAGCTATAGTGTTGACTATAAATTAAATACACCATATTCATTTGACTTTAACTTTACACCATTAAGCTTCCGACAACTCATTCAGTCTTTATGTAAAAACATTTTAACATTGTACATAAAAAAACATTTAGTAATAACATTTTCATTAGAAATAACATTTTCATTACTTAATGGGAACATTAGTAGGAGATTCTTGGAACACATTTTTGTTAGCCGGGTAGCCACTTGTTAGAAACTGCCTTTTTTAAGACTAAGGGTACGTTTCACGACAATTATGTACTAAAAACTGAAAAAAATTGTATTTACGTTTTTTTAAATTTCACATACAGATGTCGATGTTGTCAAAACTATCCCCGTTCATATGGATCTGCGAAAACAACACAATTCTGTAGTATGCATGCCAGGCCAGTAGTTGGCGATGTCACTTCGTAAAGAAGTCGGTATTGAAATTTAAAAAATGTGACAATACCAGCACTTCCCACTAGCATTTTTTTTGAGCGCTGTTGAGCAGATTCTTAAAGACCTGTGGCCATTGTGTTCACGCACTCAACAGATATGTCTGTGATTGGCTACAATGATCATCGCTTCAAAAACTTGTTGTAAATACACATCTTTCACGCTCTTCACCAAGTGCAAACATACACACGGGAGCATTTGAAACCACGTCGATTAGCGGATCCATCAATGATCAGATTTATTAGGGATCCAACAAGTTTTTGAAGCGATGATCATCGTAGCCAATCACAGACATATCTGTTGAGTGTGTGAACACGATGGCCAATTAAAGGTGTTTAAGTATACGCTCAACATCACTCAAAATGCTAGCGGGAAGTGCTGTTATTGTCACATTTTTTAAATGTCAGTACAGACATCAGTATTTTGACAACATTATTATAGACTGAACTCATAACACATATGCGAATGACATCACAAATTCACATTTTTGAAGTTTACATGGAGATGACAATGTAAAAACATTGTAGTTTGCGTTTTCAGGCCCTGTTGTCGTGTAAACGTAGGGCCAAAACGCTGATCCTTTTTTGAGTTGAAACGGTGTCATGTAAATGCCTCCTAAGAAAGAAAAGCTTAAAAAAATCACAATGGGGTATGATTATGTATGGTATGGTTACTGATGTATTTTATGTTGTACAATAAACATAAAAATATCTTGAGCATGTGTTAAGCACAGACCTTATTTCAGTCAAAAAGTTGTGTACTGGCGCACTATTCCAAGACATTTTGTAGTATAAATAGTGTGAGTAGTGTGTTCAAACTGAAAATTCCAAAATAAAAAGTGCACTTTAAATACCTGTATGATTAGGGTTGCCAACCGTCCCGTATTAACCGGGACGTCCCGTATATTGGGCTTAATTTACTGTATGTGTCCCGTACGTGACCTCCCTTTTCATGACTGCTAACCACTGACTGATACAATAGCAGCAGTACTAATCACTTGAGAATGATCACTGACACCTGTCATCATCCAATCACAGACCCCCTCATGCAGTATAGGCCTCCGTTAAGTAAATCAGAAATCGTGAACATAACTGTTCGAGGAAGGCTGCGCAATCCTCTGCCGGCTGGTCGCTCCTGCCTCACAGCAAGCGGCGCTCGCGCTAACCCCAATTCCGTCGGTGTTTTGACTTCAGTCAGGGCCGTCCTTAGTGGGGTGCAACTGGTGCAGTCGCACTGGGCCCCGCGCTTGAGGGGGCCCCGCAGTGAATGGACCGAGGGGACTCCCCCCGGAACGCGATCGCGAACGGACCGAGGGGGGCCCCGCTCCCTACCTCACACCGGGCCCCACGTCAGTTAAAGGGGTCATATGATGCTTTTTTAAAGATCATTATTTTGTGTATTTGGTGTAACAGAATATGTTGACATGCCTTAATGTTAAAAAAACACATTCTTTTTCAAATACTGTAGGCCCTGACTTCAGTAAATCAGTTTTGGCAAATATAAACAACGTGATATAATTTTCACGAGTCCAACATCCTGCCACGCAAGAAAACATGCAACCTAAGACGCAATCAATATGGGGAAATCGTCTTTCACTTTTGTAATGTAAAACAGAGAAAAAACATTTTTCATTTATGTAACTAATAGCTTATTCTTAACATTAGACCTTATTCTTGAAACAGAAGGGAGTGTTGAATCTGCTGAGGTTTACATGCATCAGTGATACTGCTACCTCAGAGGCACCTTCTTCCATTTTCTTTCAAGTTGTATTATTTCCTTGTCATTGTTGGACTACAAAATCGGGGGAAAGACTATATTGGAACTTTGCCACAAAGCTAGGTTTTTTTTTTTTTTTTCATGTTGGACTTTGGTGGATTGTTGAAAATATGAATGTGAATCAGAGATTGTATTTTTCTGTTTGATTCCATATTGATTGTTGAAAATATCACTGTGAAACTGAGGTTGCATTTGAACTTGAAACAGAATGCAATGTTTTTCTCTCTCTCTCTCTTTTTTTAAATTTTTTTATTAATTGTTAAATACAACTTTGAAACTATGACCTGAACTAACTTTGTGTGGGGATTTCCTTCAAATTATTTTTGTAACCGGTGGCTTAAAAGAGCTATTCTGGGTGAAAACAGTTATATTTGACAAGACTGAGCTTGTCTTGTGCCCGAACTAATCAGATCAGATTGTTCTTTTTTTTTATTTGTTTTTTTTTATAGTTAATATTCTTTCCTTAATCTGATAGAAATTTTCTTGGCGCCCACCACCGCTACAACGCAGTGAAGGGGAGGGGCTATCAGACTCCGATTATTAATGACAAAATAACCTTGTATAATTCATACACTACATGGTTGAGTACATAGTGAATAAGTACATAGTGTGTAAGTCATTTGGGACACAGCTGTTGAATTCAGAAAGATGGAACTGGAAGTGCTAAAATGCTAACTCGTTTCTGGGTTCTGGCTTACAAAAATGCATCATCTCTGCAGCACTCTATTATGCAGGTTATTAATAACTTCTTATGACCATGGCGCAGGAGTCCAAAGCGGTCATCATTCTATGCCTTTGGATGTTTTCAAGACAACACATTCTACTTGTCTAAACGAATCGTTGAATAAACAGCACCACCACTGCATTTTTTAAATCATGCAGTGACACATGACTACATTAACACTTCCTGATCTCCATCTATGAAAATTAATGAGTTGTTTCTGGCAAAACTTTCAAAGGTCATTAAAATGGTATTGAGGAGTACAGGTCCATGAGGACTTATGAGTCATATCAATTAACTAACACTAACCACTGCAGCCAATTAAACAGGTTTGAGGATGTGTGTCTCATATACAAAACCCAGGTATGGTGAATGAGAATGTGTGTTTTGCTTGTTAAACGAGACATGAAATCAAGACAGATGACATTTAAAAAAAAATAGTTATGGCAATTATTGGATGAGCATTATGACAAAATTAGGGATGAATGTTATTCTGGGTGAATAAATCATGCACACAGATGTATGAATAAATGAATTTTATTAGCACCCCAATCAGAAGGGCTACAGGCTTCACTTCACCTACAGCAAAGCAATGGAGCAACAGCGACAGCAGGGACATCCCACAAAATATACCAGCGTTTTAAACAAAGATGATGATTTTAAATGAGGGGGGAAAAGAGGTTACAGTGGAAGAGCCCAAGGATTCATCATGAACACTCATCAAACCTAAAAAATATTATATGATATTAAATCCAGGGCAAGATCGGTAAGATGATTTTAAAATGTGTGGAATTTTTTTTTTAAGTAAAACTATATAATTAGACCTTCAGGAGATTTTACATTTTTTTACCATCCTGGTCCCCCAGGATTAGCGTATAAAGCCATGCCACATAATTTTTAAGTTTAATACTTATTGTAATCAATAGGGTTATTATTCTGTATTTTCATTAATTAAATTTCAGATATCTTTGCTTTTCATTAAAACCAAGTGAAATCATTTTATTTGAATTCATAGGGTTGCTGTTATGACATAGTTCATTTATTTTAAACTTCAATTAAAATATGAGCAATTAAATATTAAATACTGCATGTAATTATTCATGTGCCTGTATATTCATTTACATTTCAGATGAATCTCTTTTACAGAGATTCTCCTTTGCCTGTCATCGTTTATTCAATTATTGAACTTGTCAAATAATATTTGTGATTAAACTGAATAGTTAATTTAGTATTTTACATTAATGACACACACACACACACACACACACACACACACGTTTACTTAGCTATCTAAATGGGGACATTCCATAGGCGTAATGGTTTACTGTTATTAGTTTATACTGTACAAATTGTATTTCTATCACCCTACACCAACCATACCCCTTACAGGTAACTTTCTGCATTTTTACAATTTAAAAAAAACTTTGTTTACTTTATTTTTATACCAGTTTTACAAATGAGGACGTCCCCAAAGGGAGGTTTTTGGAGATTTTGTCAGGTTTAGCTCACTTTGGGGTACAAATTTGTCCCCAAAATATGGTTAAGTAGGTACACACACATATATATATATATATATATATATATAAATAAATAAGAATTATATAAAAAGCCATTTATACATTCTATAAAAGTGTATGGCTGTCACAATTTAGCCTAATGCGAGGAGTGAGGAACGAGGAGAACAGGAGTACACGAACAACAATAGTCTTTTAATTCAGAATATCCAGGAAGTAACACTTGGCAGCTGGGAACACAGGAAACACAGGGGTTGACGTTCAATCTCGGACAAGGACAGACAGCACAGACTCGAACTTAAATGCAAGGGATAATTAACAAACACAGGTGTACTGAATGACTAATTAACTGGGAAGCGGAACACATGGGGAAGACGAGAGCTTTGTCTGCCTGCTCCAGCAGGAGGAGGAGGAATTCGGGGCGAGTGAAGGGATCCATGGGAAAACACTACGGAAACAAAAAACTGAGGAAAACCCAGAAACAAAACGAAGGGTAGACAAACGGAGGTAATTGTATTGGTCTGAGATTCTGTCACACTTTAGCCTAATGCGAGGAGCGAGGAATGAGGAGAACAGGAGTACACGAACAACAATATTCTTTTAATTCAGAATATCCAGGAAGTAACACTTGGCAGCTTGGAACACAGGAAACACAGGGGTTGACGTTCAATCTCAGACCAAGACAGACAGCACAGACTGGGGCTAATAAACACTGGGCAATTAGGGGAACACAGGTGCATGGAATGATTTAATTAACTGAGACACGGCACACCTGGGGAGGGAAAACACAACACAATGAGTCCAGGGGCGTGACAATGGCAGGGAACCATCTTATCAAGAAATTAGCCTCTTTGAATAATTTTACAGTTTGTCCTATAACAGCTAAATTAGCAAATGTTTCTATTTATTTTTCTATAACACCACATTGGATGATGCATCATCATCCTGCACAGGCTAAACTTGTTACACTAAATACTCTAAACTCTAAATATGTTACAATTTAAATGTAAATGCACATTGTTCTTAAGGGGGCATCTTCCTCAATCTTACCTTATAATTCATAAAATATTAAATTATATAAAACAAATTATAAATACGGAACATCTGGCAAACCTCTCAATGTAAAGTTTTTACAAGCTTAAGAAATTTGGATGACTGAAAAATAGCTACTGCAGTAGCAGTAATGAGCAATTGCATTTAAGGGATTTCTGAATAAAACCGACCTCGTTTTTTTATCAGCTCACTGTATTTGTGGATTTAATTTGAAACCATTCCCTTCTCTTGCTCTGGATTTCCATCTCTCCAGTGTGGGTGGAATATATGTATTACAAACTCTCTCCTACAGTCTAAGTGAATGAAAAATCTTGTGCAATGGGGGATTCAAGCAAGTAAAAATCAATAGACTCCAATTTCATTTGGACATCAGGGATGCTGAATAAATTAACAGCGCTTGTATGGGAGGTCTTATGGTATTTTGCTGTAGTGGTCTGCAGACATAGCAGGTGCGATGATAAAAGTAAATGCAATCACTCTCACTGCTCCTCTAAGCTCCTGTGTCCTTCCTGGAGCCGTGTTTGGAGGTGGAGTCCGATGAGCTTCCCCTGCTGCTCGGACATGGTATGGAGAGCATTAATCAGGTGTCTACAGAGCGTGACTGCAGCTCAGAGAGACTGACTGGCTTAAAGCGCCTAAGAAGAAAGGAGTTGAGAAATTCCCCAACTTTCCTGAGACATATCGTTTAATTGGACACGGGTGATTGGCTGGATGGAACACAGTCAATTGTGGCCTCAGACGGAGCTGGTCAAATCAAATGACAGTAATATTCATTCTGGGAGTTGATAATGAGACAGTTCTGTAAGCAAGTAAAGACAGGGTAGCATATAGAGAGCAGATATTTCTGACTCCCACTTAATAGAAAAAAATATTTTCTAAAAAGTATTTTAGAGCGCGGTTGCTATTTAAGGATGGCAAAGTCGACTTTGTGCGACATGCGACAAGGTTGTACTTTATCTCATTCTCACAGGGAAGCAGGGCCAATTATAAATCTTTGAATAGTCTTTGTGGCTGTTAATACCAGTCTAAACATAGAGATAAACATTAAACTGCTAGTGATAATGATAAATTAATTACACTGTGTGTCCTCCATTCTCAGTACTGCATCAAAAGTCTCAGATTTCTTGTAGTCAAAAAACTTGTTTTGAAAGGCAGAAGGGTATGCACATACTTCAAAATGTACTGTACTTTGTAAATATGTGCAGCTAAAAGAAAAAAAGTAAACTCGATTGGCAAAGAGCAGCATGCACATGAGGGGACTGGGGCTAGTTGTCACACTTTTTACTTCAATGAATTGTTTAAAGCCCTGAATACGAAAATCATTTGTACTGCTATTGCCCAGGAAAGCCACTACAAAAAAAAATTAAAAATAAATAAATAAAAATTCATGCAAGGACTTTTTAATAACAAAAATTATTTTATATGTAGTATGTAAAATACCATTTGAAAGTTTCGAGTTGGTAAGAATTTGAGGGGGGGGATTATTCTGCAAAAAATTTATTAAATCGATCAAACATAACAGTAAAGACATTTACAATGTTACAAAATTATATTGCAAATGAATGCTGTACTTTTGAACTTTCTATTCATCAAAGATTACTGTAAGAAACGTATCATGGTTCCCACGAAAATATTAAGCAGCACAACTGTTTTCAACATTCATAATAATAAGAAATGTTTCTTGAGCAACAAATCAGCATATTAGAATAATTTCTGAATGATTATGAGACACTGAAGACTGCAGTATGATGCTGAAAATCACAGGAATAAATTACATTTAAAAATATATCAAAATAGAAAACACTTATTTAAAATTAGAACAATATTTCACAATATTACTGTTTTACTGTATTTTTGATTAAAGATGTATTTGATTAAAGTGCAGCCTTGGTGAGACTTATTAAAAATAAATAAATAAAAAATAAATAAATAAATAAATAAATAAATAAAAACCTTACTGACCATAAACTTTAAAACGTTGAGCCACCAGAAGTTTAAAGCAAATGATTTTACAGACCTGAATGTAGTCATCTGAAATGATTATTTCTGCCACCATATTTCAATTCTATACCTTTTTTTCCACCAAATAATCATGCAAATTAGTTTTCAAACATGAAAAGAATTTATTTGAACAAATACTGGTCTAAATAAATGTCCAAAATAAACAGTTGTTTGAATGGCCATGATGTTTCTGGAAGTAACAGCAAGCCTTTTTTTTTTTCTCAAATAGTCAGATTGTACTGCAGATTTTGCCCTTTATGATTCTTTATTTTATGGATGAAGCTAAATATGTTTGAAAATCCTAAGATAAGAGGCTTCAATGACCTTTTCCATGCTGTCTCTACACCATCCAAGTATTTTGGATATATAGTGCTCAGTAACTGAAGTGTCAGACTGATAAATCAGCAGGGCATATGGAGGATAAAGTTCAGCGAAAACAATTGCACACATCCTGATGGGGTGAAAGCAGATGAATAAACTTTTTGTATCAATCATAACCAGTGAGATGCTTAAAATATCCAGTCCAAAGTATTTTTTCTATTAGTGTTGAGAGAAATCGATGAAAATGTAAAATGAGCTACATAACATTTAACTGAACCCCTCTACCTACTTAAAGGGACAGTTCACCCAAAAATAAAAATTTTGTCATTAATTACTCACCCTCATATCATTCCAAACCCGTAAGACCTTCATTCATCTTCGGAACAAAATGTAAGATATTTTTTATGAAATCCAAGAGCTTTCTGACCCTGCATAGACAGCAACACAACTGACACGTTCAAGGTCCAGAAAGGTAGTAAGGACATCAATAAAATACTCCATGTGACATCAGCGGTTCAACCTTAATGTTATGAAGCTACAAGAATACTTTTTGTGTGCAAAGAATACAAAAATAATGACTTTATTCAACAATTCTTCTTTTCCCGTCACTCTCCGCCACCATTCACGAGAGTACCATGATGCATGCGAAAGCTCTTGGATTTCATCAAAAATATCTTAATTTGTGTTCCGAAGATGAACGAAGATCGTACGGGTTTGGAACGACATGAGAGTGAGTAATTAATGACAGTATTTTCATTTTTGGGTGAACTATCGCTTTAAAGTAAAATGGCATTGTGGAATATGCAGCTAACCTTCTTCATAAGAAATGACACAGCAAGCAGAAAGTGATCACAACCAGGAATAGCCAGAATAGGCATTAACATTTACATTTACATTTAATCCTTTAGCAGACGTTTTTATGCGACTTGGAGAATAATAGAAGCGATCAGACGAATGAGAGAGCAACAGTATGCAAGTGCTGTGACAAGTCTCAGTTATTCTAGCACAGTACACATAGCTAGTTTTTTTTTTATAGAATGGAATAGAATAGAACAGAATAGATTAGAATAGGTAAGTGCTAGTATTAGTTCGTCAAGTGCTGGCGAAAAAATTGTGTCTTTAGACGTTTTTTGAAAATGACCAAAGACTCAGCTGTTCGAATTGAGATAGGAAGGTCATTCCACCAGCTGGGCACAGTCCAGGAAAGAGTCCGTGAGAGTGATTTTGTGCCTCTTTGGGATTGCACCACAAGGCGTCGTTCACTTGCTGAACGCAAACTTCTGGAAGTGGCATAAGTTTGAACTAGCGAGTTTAGGTATATTGGTGCAGCGCCAGTTGTTGTCTTGTAGGCAAACATCAGTACCTTGAATTTGATGCGAGCAGCTACTGGTAGCCAGTGTAAACTGATGAAGAGAGGTGTAAAGTGAGCTTTTTTCGGGTCATAAAGACCACTCTCGCTGCTGCATTCTGGATCAGTTGCAGAGGCTTGATAGTACATGCGGGAAGGCCCACCAAGAGAGCATTACAGTAGTCCAGTCTGGAGAGAACAAGAGCTTGGACAAGCAGTTGTGCCGCTTGCTCTGATAGGAAGGGTCTAATCTTCCTAATGTTGTATAAGGCAAATCTGCAGGAACGTCGAATCATCTGGTTGGAATGAGAAGTAGAGTTGATTATCATCAGCATAGCAGTGATAAGAAAAGCCATGCTTCTGAATGACAGATCCTAATGATGACATGTAGATGGAGAAGAGGTCCAAGCACTGAGCCTTGAGGAACCCCAGTAGCAAGAAGTTGTTACTCTTCTTGCGATGATCAGGGGAGAGAATGAGGTCACACCATATGTCAGCGACATAAGAGGTGGTGGAGATGCGCAGGGTACCACTGAGCATGCAACAGGTCGAAGGAGGATTAAACCATATTGCTCATTAAGATATAAAAGCGTGAGTGTATCAAAGAAGCCTCGCGCAGCAGAAGGCGGGAAAATAAGGAGTGTTTCCCACACAGTTCACACGACTTTTTGTTCCAGGAACTTTTGTTTCTGCTGATAATGAGTGTGGCTGTCTTCCATCCTCATTGTGGTCCTCCTTTTATTCTTACGCTGCCATACAAAGGCTCCTCTGATCACAGCGGCGCAACAGCGAAGAAGATAGAGGAGAAGGAAATCAATGGCTCCGTTCCTTTACGAGATAAAACACTTTTAGGCTTTAATTATTTCCTCCTTGTAGTTTTATGAGTTTGCTTACCACTGGATACAGAGGTGAAAACTTCCCAGTGACTGCTCAGCAAAGATAAAACGTTTTCACTTTCCACATTTGAGTAGAAAAGTGCTAATTTGCAAAGACATTAAACAGAGGAGACAACGTGCAAGCAAATGGGATCCACCCAGTGTCCCTGTATCTGACATGGTTCAAGCTCTCACACTTGAGTGTCATTTCTAAATGAGCAAATCTTTCCCACTCTCGCTTTATCTGCTGTGCATCACTTACATTTCAAACACAAAGGAAGGATGAGAGCAGAATTTAGTTCTATTTACATCAATAGCCTTCCTTTTTTTCGACTATTAGCATGGGATAGCATGCTCAGCTATTAGAATATGCTGTTGTCATGAACAATTCAGTCAGCTCGATGAGTTTACACTGAAATGTATAATACACTACAGTTCAAAAGATTGGTCGCTAAGATGTTTCTGAATATATATCTGAATACAAGTTTTTTAATGCTCACCAACAATATTTATTTGACTAAGAAATAAAACAGCAATATTGTAAAATATTATTACAATTTTAAATAACTGTTTTCTATTTGAATATATGACATCTCATTTATTCTTGTAATGGCAAAGCTGGATTTTCAGCATCATTACTTTAGTCTGCAGTGTCATATGATCCTTCAGAAATCATTCTAATATGCTGATTTGCTGCTTTGCAGTTGTGCTGCTTAATATTTTTGTGGAAGCTGTAATTGTTTTCCAGGACTGAATATTACATTGAATATTGATGTTGAGGACTGATGAATATTAAGTTCATGAACAGGATTTATTTGGAAAAAAACATTTTTTTAACAATTTGAAAATAGGCAACACTTTAGGGACCAATTCTTATTAACTAGCTGCTTATTAGCACGCTTGTTATAAACATATTGGCTGTTTATTAGTATTTATAAAGCACATATTCTGCATGACCATATTCTTCATCCCTAATCCTACCCAATACCTAAATTTAAAAACTACCTTATTCGCTATTAAAAAGCAGCAAATTAGGAGCTTATTGAGGCAAAATCATAGTTAATGGTTTGATAATAGCGAGAGTTGGATCTTAAAATAAAGTGTGATCAAAATGTTTATTTTCACGTTTGCTCAGTTTAATGCATCCTTTCTTTCTTTCTCTTTCTTTCTTTCTTTCTTTCTTTCTTTCTTTTACTCTACTTTTGAACAGTAGTGTCAACAAAAAAATGGACCCTGATGAATAGAAAGTTCAAAATATATTGTCGAAAAAATTATATTATCGGAAAAAAAAAACAGCAACAACTTAATGATACCAAAGATTTTAACTGAATTATATGTTGAAATGTTTTACCTATAGCAGGCTACATGCTAACAGTATGCTACACTAGCACACTGAATAGTCAGTTAGCTTGAAAAATGTAAGCATAAGGCCCTGATATGTGACCCTGGACCACAAAACCAGTCATAAAGGTAAATTTTTTGCTTTTACTTTCCATTGGTGTATGGCTTGATAGGATAGGACAATATTTGACCGAGATACAATTTGAAAATCTGGAATCTGAGGTTGCAAAAAAAAAAAAATCGAAATATCTTCATGGAACATGATTTTTACTTAATATCCTAATGATTTTTGCCATAAAAGAAAAATATTTTTGTGTCAGGATTATGGACTGGTTTTGTTGTGTTTTCCCTCACCATGTGTTCCGTGTCCCAGTTAATTGACTGATTCCATGCACCTGTGTTCCCCTGATTGCCCTGTGTTTAAAAGTCCCAGTCTGTTCAGTTTGTTTTTGTCGGGTCTTGAATGTCTTCTTTGTGTTCCGTGTCTCCTGTTGGATTATTGAAGACTCTCGTTTTTGTGAAATCTCCAGTCTCCTCGTTTCTTCGTGCCCGTGCTCCAGCGAATTGTGACAGAAGACCCGACCGAATACAGTTACCTCCGTGTGTTCCCTCCGTTTTTGTTTCTGTTGTTTTTTCCCTCAGTGTTTTGTTTCCGTTGTGTTTTCTATGGATCCCCTCTCCCGTCCGGAGTACCTCCTCCTCCTGCTGGAGCAGGGAGAGAGATCGCTTGAGGGCCATACTAGACTGTTCCTGGTCCTCGCTGCTCTAACCAGTTACCCAGATGACACGCTCTGTGCATTCTACGATGCCAGTTTAAACATCTCGTACAGAGCGCTGTCGTCCGAAGATGGTCCTCGAGCAAATTTCGCCGCCTTTGTGGAGTGGACACTCCCCGTTCACCGTCTGTACCGAGGGGAATCTCGCCAGTGCCACTCCGGACACAGTGCCCAGCCCACCATCTCCCCGCTGTGCGGAGCGCATGCCCGAGCCCACCGCTGACGGAGCGCCAGAGCCCGCCGTGACCGACGTGCCATCGCCGCATGGAGCAACAGAGCTGAGGATCGACGCGGAGCCAGAGCTGCTGATGACGTCAGTCAAGGTGTGTGAGCCGGCAACAACGCCCGCCACAAGGGAGAAAGCCGCGGACAGTGTGAGCGCGGAGAGGAGCTCCGCCCCCTGCACCGCGGCTGAGGGTGTATGGCGCGGCGACTGTGCCACACCGAAGAGGAGAGGGCTTCCGTTCCTAAGTTCTGGCCTGAAAGCGCGGAGGCTCACAAATGACCGCCCTCACCCACCCTCACCTGCCTCCTCCTCCGCTGATGTCTGGCAGCCCCTCTGCTCGCCCTCAGCCCACCATCTATGCGGTGTGAGCTCCGCGGGACAGCCATCCTCCAGCATCGTCCTGGCTGGAGTTTCCCTTGACTCCGCCTCCAGCCTCTAAGCCCCGGACTCCGCCTTCGGCTCCACCATGGCTCCCAGCTCCCTCCTCTCCGCCGTGGCCCGGCAGTCCACTAGCTCCGCAGGTCTCCCTCGTCCCTCCGGCTCCGCCTTGGTCTGGCGTCGACCATCCTTCGCCTCATCCCTACGGATCCGTCAGGCTCCTTCATCCCCTCGGCTCCTCCT
>NW_015625581.1:469103-479287 GCF_001515625.1 Sinocyclocheilus rhinocerous
GACTGTGCCACACCGAAGAGGAGAGGGCTTCCGTTCCTAAGTTCTGGCCTGAAAGCGCGGAGGCTCACAAATGACCGCCCTCACCCACCCTCACCTGCCTCCTCCTCCGCTGATGTCTGGCAGCCCCTCTGCTCGCCCTCAGCCCACCATCTATGCGGTGTGAGCTCCGCGGGACAGCCATCCTCCAGCATCGTCCTGGCTGGAGTTTCCCTTGACTCCGCCTCCAGCCTCTAAGCCCCGGACTCCGCCTTCGGCTCCACCATGGCTCCCAGCTCCCTCCTCTCCGCCGTGGCCCGGCAGTCCACTAGCTCCGCAGGTCTCCCTCGTCCCTCCGGCTCCGCCTTGGTCTGGCGTCGACCATCCTTCGCCTCATCCCTACGGATCCGTCAGGCTCCTTCATCCCCTCGGCTCCTCCTCAGTCCTCTGTCACTCCGGCTCCGCCGCAGCCTCCCGGACCCACGCCTTAACATCGGTTGCCGGCGCCATCTGCTGGGCCTAGGACCTCCGGATCCTCCCCGTCACCCTGGCTCATCGGGTCTCCGTCTCCGCCTCGGGCTCCTCCGCCACCTGCTCCGCCGCCGTTGGTCGGCCCTCTGGAGTCGGCGGCCATTCCTCCTCCATGGCTCCTCCTTCCGTCGGCTCCACCCTGGGCTGGTGTTATGGCTGTGGCCTGGGTCCTGCTGTGCTCCTCCTGCTCCGGGCCCCTCGTGTTTCCTCCCTGGCTCCTTCCTCCGTCTGATCCGCCCTGGCTCGTCCTGTTTCCTCCCTCCATCGCCAACTCCCTGATCTCTGTCTGCTCCAGCGAATTGTGACAATATGCATGGTGAAGTTTTTATTCTTTGCTTAGGGGGTAAAAAATAGGTCAAAATAACTTTGGAGTAGTTTACTGATAGCGAAGAACATTCCGACGCCACCCAAGCTGCTAAGAGTGGTGTTTAGATGTAATGTTAGATATAAATATGTGCTGTCCGCTTTCTTCTCAATAAAAAATAAGCACTACATAAACTACAGCAGTGAAATAACAGCAGTTAATTAAGCATCTGATCATAGCAATGTGGATATGTTTGCACCAACTTTGCAATTCACCATTACAGTAAAGTCAAGTCATGTCCCATTTAGGCCTATTTATACAGCACCTTATACAATAAATTGTTTAAAGCAAGCAGCTTTACAGTACTGTTGCTTTCAATTAGAATGTTTAATTAGAATGTTTCTCTCTAGTGTTTTTTTTTTTTTTTTTCAAAGAAGTTGGAACGCAAGTGCACACCTACCTATTACATCATTGTCATAGACCAAAGGTAGTTTGAAGGTTTTTCCAGCCACAATCCATAGCCTTGATTTTACTGTATGTTAATGTATGTAACATTTTAGCGATCATAATAATTTAGTTCACACTACATATATAATAAAACAACTTTGTTCAGTGCCTTATACTAGAACATCCTTCAGAGTACTCATTAAAAGGTGTTTCAGCCTGTGCAATTACTTTGTTGACTCGACCCAACTGGTGAGGACACAATTGTTCACAACACTGTAACAATTCCATTTGGGGGCAAAAGCATCATTAGTAGCCATGGAGCCTGACAAAATAAAAACATTTGCAAGCAACATTTAGCAAATGGTTTAGGTATTGCAGGCCTCCTGTTTAAAACTCTGGACACTTACAGTCAAAAGACGGGACAGACAAGAGCACATGTAAATATCCCTGAATTATGGATTTGGTTTTCTAATCAGACGCAATCCGATGGCTTGGTGAGCACAATACACAAATTCTAATGAGCAAGTATGGGCATGTTATTGCTCTGCCTATGTTTGAGATAATCTATCCAGCCCTGCAATCACCATCTTGATTCTGCCCTGGAGGAGCCATTTGGTGATTGCTGCGCTGTGTAATTTGCCCTCAGTCGGCCGGCGTCTTGATGCATCAGCCAGTGGCTGCTCTTATGTGAACGTCATTCAATCAGGCTGTCTGAGAAGACTAGGCTACCTCTGATTGTCATTGCTAATGATCTGGGAATGTTTGTTTCATTTGCCCGAGGCAAGAGATGCTTTCAAAAAACACATAGACAAGGCCTCATGAGACAAGTGAAATTTTTTTAATCTAATGGAAATGGCACATTATGAAGAAAGCAACCAATCAAACAGTCATTTTACAGACACTCAGCAGATGCTTTTTGGGAGGCACTTGATATTTTCATCTTATTTCAAGACAATTGTGTCTGTTTGTGAGTTTGAAATGCGCTCATGTCAACATGAAAAAAAAAGGACAGCATTTTGGGTCACGATGGACAGCTAGTCACCCAACAACTGTCTATTCGATTACTGAGGTCAAATTTTGAGGAAATTAATAAGAAATTAATATTTTTATTGAGCAAGGGCGCACTAAACTAAAAAAAAAAGAAGAAGAAAGTAAATGCTTTCAAATTCTTATACAAAAGATTTATATTTCAATTCTGTTCTACATTGAGAAATAATAATACATGTTTCTTGAGCAGCAAATCATAATTTTAGAATTATTTCAGAAGGATCATGTGATACTGAAGACTGAAGCAGTGGCTACTGAATACATTTAAATGGAAAAAATTTTTTTTTTCAAAGTTCAAATAATATTTCACAAAATTACTTATTTTTTAAATGTTAGCACTGCCACTTCAACCATCAACAACTGGATGTTTTTGCAGTGCAGGCTGCATGTTTTTACAGTTTGTGTCAAGTTAAATATAGTTACTAAAATTTTGTAAAAAAAAAATTTGGTCTGTCCGAATTGGTTCAAATGAACTCAAAACCAGCCTAATTATACATGACTACCTTTGTCCAATTAGTCAAATAATCATTCAGACAACACACCGACTAGCTGATTTTGAAAATAATGTATGCCCATTTCTAGCAGGATCCATTTATTTTTGCCTGTTTCAGTTGACTGCATTTGACTATTGAATCCAATGAAGTGGGATCCAGAGCCAAAGCATCTACAATCCTGAAAATACGTCCAAGAGCTCTATTATTACATTCAGACATTTGTAAGACTAGGGTCTCGTGCTTATAAAGGTGTAATTACCATATCTACATCATGTCATCAGCGAGCTTGTTTTATCATGCAAATAGAACTCTTTAGTAAATGCACCCCGGTGCAATACCACACAGCTGCATGAACTGACATGCTAATGAGACGCTGTAGACAAAAGTAAGAGAATAGAAATGCTTTCAGGATCTACTGCATCAATCCACACAGCCCCGTATCAGAAAAGCTCTCGTTGAATAATACATATCTGGGCCCCAAAAGTAATAACTCTGATTCATTATGAATAGCCCTCAATTTTTATAGATGGATATGCTATAGAATAAAAGCATGAATGAATCTGCATTTAAAGCCAAGTCATACTGAATCAACAGAGGAGCTATTTACATGGTAAATCCTGTTATTCGCCTCTGCCAGAGCCATTCAGACCGTGAGGATGCAACCCGAGGTTTCCAGCTGAATTCAATCTACTCCTTTGGAGTGGCAAGAACAATAAACACTAATGAGTGGTCCATCCCCAAAATATTATTTACAGTAGACACATATATATGAGCGCATTTAGCTAGCAGCCCCTTCAAGAGGCCTTGTTGGGTGCCAGCTGCTTTTAAATTGTCTCAGTGCATTTCCTCTTGAGATCTGCTCACATCAGCAGAGGATAAAAGGGGAAATTAAGGCATTGTCGACACTAGAAGTCGTTCCTCATCATTCTTCTTCCCAGACACACAGTTGGAGGGGATGGAGCTGGGGATTTGTACTGTAGACTTAAAAGCAGTTGTTTGTCAGGCTGTTTTCTCTCCCGCTTAATACAAATCGCATTCTGC
Organism: Sinocyclocheilus rhinocerous; assembly: GCF_001515625.1. Classification (NCBI taxonomy): domain Eukaryota; kingdom Metazoa; phylum Chordata; class Actinopteri; order Cypriniformes; family Cyprinidae; genus Sinocyclocheilus; species Sinocyclocheilus rhinocerous. The sequence goes on from NW_015625581.1 coordinate 472,944, forward strand.
ATAAAAGTGCTTATGAGAACATATTCTGTAGGCCGGGAGCTTAGAGACGGCGAGAGAGCGATAGAGAAAGAGAGCATTCTTTTGCGGCTTGTTATCACTCCTTTCTCTTATGTTAATATTGGTATTTATGACCTACCTGCTTGGACTATGAAAGTGAAGAAGCATCGCTGCAGGAATACAGTGGCACAATAGATCTCTTCAGGTTGTAGTGCTGGAACAAAGAATAATGGTAGCGTAAGTGGTAATTCTGTCATAAAGACTCAGCAAGTGTTATGCAAATGATCTGTTCATTCATTCATTCATTCATTCATTCTTAATGCTGCTTCCGCTTTAAAGGTCTCTAACATTTATCATTTGTCGCTTCATGTTTGCATCACCCATCGCTATCAGTTTTGGACCCGTCTTGCTGACCAGAGGTGGGCTCCTCGCCCCCTTTCTGACGTTCTTTGGCAGGATCGGACTGTTTTGGCAAGAATATGTACGCCAAAGGATATGATTCCAATCACACACGCTCACACAAAATCTTATTAATATTCATATTTGCTTTGAGTCGTTCTGGCAAAATTAGTATTTTCAAGCCAAGGGTATCCTTTTTCCTATGGGTTTTTAGAATATCGATTTCAATTTATGTGTAAATTAAGGGCTGTGGTTAACATCACTTGAAGAGATTTTTAATGTGTTCTTCTACAATACAAATTAAACACAGTCATAACTCATACACAAATTTCGAAGCTGTTTTGAATATTGTAAATCAAATATTATAAATTCATGTTTGGACTCTGGAGGTATGAATGTATGTCATTTGTTAGAATGTGAAACTCATATCAAAGAATGTTAACCATAGTAATAACAGCAAATTATGCATGATTACAAGCAATTAACCCTAAACCAAACCCCAAACTTAAACCTATTGTATGTAGTTTATTAATATTACTAAGTAGTTATTTGTGAAGTTACACTATAACAACGTCACCTTAAAATAAAATTTAACCCCACCAACTACATTTTAGTCTAAAAATGCAAAAAAAAAAACAAATGCAAAAAAAAAAAAATTCAATAAAAATAATAAAAGACCAAAGGCCATTGTGAATTAGCCTTCGGTACTGGCTTATAAAATAAGGCCATTATTGAACAGCTCTATAGAGCTGCTGCGTGAACCGGCTCAGTTTCAGTGTGTGGTTGTTTATATTCACATTTGACAGTGATAATTGTACTTTCTGATATTCCTGACAGGTAAATAGAGTCAAAAGTTTTCTCTCCCTGAGCTGTGCTGTGTGACGGGAAATCTGATGATTATTAACTTTATTATCGAATTTGCCACTTTTTTTCCATGGTGATACAATCTCATGTTCCTGGAATGAGCCACTTGGTTTGGGCAATCAGGAAATCTCCATCCCTGAGATGCGTTCGTACATGAGCAATGTCTAGTGGCTGTTGGTGAAATGGTAGGCAGCGTGCATGTGTGAATCCTCTCCAAAATAACCCTTAAGGGATCAAAAAGTGAACTGATAAAAGTGTCATCAGATAGCTAAAAGTTTCACTGTCTTCCTTGAGAGTCAGATGGAGAATATGAGAGGAGTGGGAAGGGAAGGGAGAGATAGAGCGCGAGGAGGAGGATAAATCCCTTTGCTGAGTGTGTCGTGCATTTCAATCAGCCTCATCTCTAGCCCTCAAGACTGTGTTTAAGGTAGCACATCCAGAAGGCATTTTAGTAATCAGCAACCTCCTTGACTCAACTTACCCAGGAAAATCTGGGGTTTATTAGATCTTTGGAGGAGCACTTTTCTCCGCTTTTCTTTAGAAGAGGGCATGTGGGTTGTAAATGTTGAATGCTCCTGTATTCCTTTCAAGATAATTCAAGCTGATCACTGTTTGATCACAAATTACAGTTTTTTTGTTCTATTCAATGCCAAGGACAATATCACTAATATTGATTCCAATACTGATATTTCTATTGATGTTTCCACAATTTCTGAGAATAAAAAGGCAGTACTTATCAATATATGCAGTAGTAATAAACAATTATAAAATATATAGAATAGAATAGAATAGAATAGAACATTTTAACATTAATAGATCTGCAAATGATCAGACCTTTTGTTTATCATCCTTGCTTAGAAAAAAAAAGAAAAAAACATGGTTTGCTGGTTTTAGTTGGTCTAGCTAAACAAGCTTAAAAGTGTCCCCCTATAAAACCATTCAGCAATATATAATTATATTTAATTGCAATTACATGTGCAATCAAGTATGATTATACAATATATAATTTTAATATGAATACATCTAACAACAAATTATCCAATCTTTTATCAAAAAAACAAAAACAAACATGGTTTGCTGGTCTTGCTTTAACTGCACAAAACTCCTATAAAACCAGCTGACAGACCAGTCTACCCAGACCAGTAGACCAGCTAAGACCAGCAACCCATCTTAGACCGGTTTAATGGTTTAAGAACATTTACAGAACATTAGTTCCTATTCTACGAGTATTTGCTAACACAGTTCATTTTTTGACTTATGACAGCATCAGAGCTTATGGTAGACATAACATTTAACAATTCACATGATAACATATAACATTTTCATGCTATATTAACAAATTAAAACCTTTGATCTTCACATGCTTCTCTCACAACAAGTCAAATCAAGTCAAGTCACCTTTATTTATATAGCGCTTTTAACCATACAGATTGTGTCAAAGCAACTGAACAGCATTAATTAGGAAAATAGTGTGTCAATAATGCAAAATGACAATAGTAAACACTCATTTTTCAGTTAAAGGCAGTTCATCATTGAATTCAGTGATGTCTTCATTCAGCTCAGTTCAGTTTAAATAGTATCTTTGCAATCATTTGCAATCAAGTCAACGATATCGCTGGAAATGAAGTGTCCCCAACTAAGCAAGCCAGAGGCGACAGCGGCAAGGAACCAAAACTCCATCGGTGACGGAATGGAGAAAAAACCTTGGGAGAAGCCAGGCTCAGTCGGGGGGCCAGTTCTCCTCTGACAAAACCAGCAGTTCAATTTCAGGCTAGCAAAGTCACATTTTGCAGAGGAATCATCTGGTTCCTGTGGTCTTGTCCTGGTGGTCGTCTGAGACAAGGTCTTTATCTGGGGCTCATCTAGTTGTCCTGGTCTCCGCTGTCTTTCAGGGCTGTAGAGGTCCTTTCTAGGTGCTGATCCACCATCTGGTCTGAATATGTACTGGATCCGGGTGACTGCAGTGACCATCTGATCTGGATACAGACTGGATCTGGTGGCAGCGGTGACCTCGGAATAAGAGAGAAACAGACTAATATTAGCGTAGATGCCATTCTTCTAACGATGTAGCAAGTACATCGGGTGTTATGAGAAGTGTTCCTGGTTCCGGTTGACCTAATTAATGCAGCCTAAAAATCCTTTAACGGATTTGAATATTAGAAGCGTATTAGTGTGTTATGTGTAAGCCAGGTTAAAGAGATGGGTCTTTAATCTAATCATCAATATCCAAGGTATTGATACTTCAAGATCAAACCGTCCTGTCTCCACCATCACAATTCTTCTTAGAGCCCAGGCCGTGAAATCTGTGCGAGTTTACAGATAAAAAGAGACAAACGCCAATGCGCATGACTGCCTCTCTGAAATGCCCTTGTGACACTGGGTGCACAGTTCATTTTACGCTTGCTTTGCCATCAAGTGTGATGAGGTACCTTATCAACCCTCCAAATCAACCACCTGTGATCTACAGCCTCAGGGTGCATCTACTCCATTTACCGGCTTTAAAACCTTCAGATTCAAAGATTTAAGAAGCGTCGGACTGCTGTGAATCACAATTAATCAGGCTTCTTCACATCAGTGTCTCACCTCATCCAGACGTGCATTAGTTAATTGCCGTGCCGTTTACCCAGATGAGGCAAACTTACTCAAAGTGGTGCTTTCCCATCATGCAGTCTCATTAAAACCTCTTGGAAAGGGACCACAAATAAACTGTGTTTGTGAAACATATATGAGCCTTCCTGTATCACCAATCCCAATGCAAAGTTTTATTTCCTCCATGCATTCCAGAGACATAAGGTGTACAAGCTGTCGTATAGCAGCTCACCTCACCTCCTCACCTCCTACCACATTAACAATGGTGCAGCAGAATCAAAATGAACTTGACAACCCTGAAGGGGATTTTGCATGGTTTGTGACTAAAATAAACCTCTCAGATTTCATGGAGCTTCAGGTTTCATATAGAGTGGGGTTCAAAACATTCTAATTTAATACATACATTTTCATTACAAATGATGTTATCAGCATAACAATTCATGTGAAAAGCTGAAATTAACCATGAATGTCAGAAAAAAAGACATCAATGTTATGTTTTTTTCTTTTTAAAATCTGTAAGCTTTACACACTTAAAGATAAAAACAGATAAAAAAATATAATTTAAAAAATGACATTTTCAATGCAGTATTATAGTTTTGGCTACCACTGTATGATTACAATAAGTCATAGTGCTTAAATATAGAAGTCTACAAAAATTGCTGAATTAGTTTTTATTTTACAGGCCTATTTCCCATTTCATTGAAAATTATAGTTAAAGTTGTAGTTATTTTGTTGCATTTCTGTCATTTTAGCAGTTGTTTAATATGCCTATATAGTTTTATTAACCATATTAGTCATATTTCAGTTTTAGTATGCATTTTGGCCTCAATTTATGCATTTTGGCATTTTATTTCATTTACATGACAACAGCATGTTGGGGGCCTGAAAACAAACTTTTGAAATCGGGTTTCAAAGTGCAAGTTTTTGAAAATGATACTGTTATTATCATCTCCATGTAAACTACAAAAATGCAAATTTGAGAAAATAGTGACATCATGCACATGCATATTAAGTGTTCAGTCTATAGGTATGTGCGTAGGCGCAAAGTGTTTCTTTACAAAGTGACACTGCCAACTACTGGTCTGGTGTGCATAATACAGTGTTTTTAAATTTTATTTCATTTCTTCATTTATTTTATTTTTTGTCATTTTCGCTGGTCTGTGTGAACGGGGATCATTTTGACAACACTTTCGTCTGTATGCAAACATTTTCAAAACCGCAAAGAAAAAAACATTTCCGTTTTTAGCAAATTGTTGTCATGTAAATGTATCCTTATCGCTTTAGTTAACTGTAATAACCCTGGACCCCACCCTCAGTTCTGCTTGAGTTTGTTTTCTCTCCTTTATTCTGAAGAAGCAAAGCCAGACCAGAGCTGCCCTCTCAAGATGATGGTAACAGATCATTACTTCTGGAGTTTGTGAAGTTTGGCCCGCTCTCTACCCCACAGTCCGCCCAGTCTCCTCTCCACCCACGCCTGAGCTCTCAGCCTCTCACAAGAACAGATCCCAGCCATGTAGATATTAATGCACTGTCAGGTCCCTTCACAGTGGCTGCACCCAGGACAGAGGATCATCAGTCTTACACCATGGTTTGCTAATTCTTCAATGACCTCCTTCGGCTGGAGGTATTTTGTGAGTTTTCCCCTGTGGCTAATCTAACTTGTTCAGTCAACCCTACTCGCTTTACATGACTCACTCTTCCATAGTTTTTATTTTATTTTTTTATTTATTATTTCACAAATCCTACCATGCAAGAGCCAGACAAGCAAAATGTAGAGCAAATAGGCCTAATTTTGGCTTTGTGCAAAGTGACACATCTGTCTTGTTGAAGATACTTTGAACATCTAATTGAAGTCAAGGAACTCTTTAAAAGCACTCAAAAAAGTAGCTGACTACATTTAAGCTCTTGAAGGGGCACTATCGTTTTAAACTGTCAGATGATACAGAATGTAGCTGTTTCGTCAAATTCAGGGACTTTTATGTCCCTAGGGTTGATTTTTATTCAAACTTATTTAAACGTTTTGTTATATGAAGGTCACATTAAAACTGTTTTGGAAACTTTTACAGTTCCATCAATCAAAATACGTAAAAAAAAAAAAAATAAGCACATTATACTGTATTGATATTAATGAACTTTCTGTTTTCATTTTTTTTTTTTACAGGTGTTTCACCTGTATTTTAAATTTTGCACATCATTGGGTTGTATTTTTCAAATTATAACAATATAAACACAGAGAGGAATTACCATAAATCATTTTATCATTTATTGCATGACACTGAATTTTATACATTTTTAATCTAAAAGTGGTCATAAGGCCTTTACTGATAAGTTACATTTTCTTATCAGTAAAGTATTTATATGGTCCAAAAATAGGATCTCTGTGACAAGAAATGATACATTTTCACTAAATGCAACAAATAAAGTTAGAAAGAAAAAAATAATCCAGCAAAACAGAGCAGCTTTCTGAGCAGACTCTAAAATTAATTTTATATATA
>NW_015625581.1:479384-499755 GCF_001515625.1 Sinocyclocheilus rhinocerous
TTTTTTTTTTTTTTTTTACTTGGTTAATGAGTTTGTGCATTAGTGGTGGAATTGGAAGTGTTTTTTTTTTGTTTTGTTTTTTAATATACAAAGGGTACTGCAATATTAATAATAGTACATTCAAAAAATCAATAGACTGATTTGTTGATGCAACTAAATAATTAGACATAAAAATATAATAAAACAAATGAAAATGAGCCATTCATAAGTTAAATAAAATATATAAATTAGCAAAGATAAGTGGTGTTTTCTTGACAAAATTAAGTAGATTCCCAGTTTTTATACAATTTGTCAGTGGAACCTCATAATGCAAACTTAATTTTTTCAATATATTGAAAAGACATCAAATTTTCTAACCACGAGAACGTGGGAGGAGGTTTAGAAGACTTCCAGGGCAATAAAATTCATCTGTGAGTTATCAGTGAGGCAAAGGCTAGAACATTAGCATACTTTTTTGAAAGTTCATCCAAAACCGCCGGTACACCAAAAATAGCTCCAAGGAAAATATAAGAACGTTAGAAAAAGTGTCAAAAAAGGAATACCAAAAATCTTCCAGCTTTGGACAGGAAAAAAAACATGTGGGTATGATCAGCAGGAGCCAGAGAACACCTATTGCCAATAACATCCACATCCTGAAATAGCTTAATTCACCAAACTGTATTGGACTTAATGCTCACACATAATAGAGGAGGGATCAGCATTATGTGTAATTATGTGCATTATGACTCAATTTATCACTACTTGCTGACAAAAGTAGCTTGTAAGCTACATTCCTCTCTAGCAGCTGAGCTACATGCTAATGAAAAATGTAGTTATGTTAATATCTGTCTATTCACCTAAATCATACCTGTAGACCCTGGCAAAGAGTTTCCTTAATTTTTAATTTGTTCATGGTCCTAAATGAAAAATGCCCCTGACAAGTGTTCTTGTCCGCTGCCGCTGTGGGACAGCTGACATATGCTCAGCACCAGAGCACATGAAGAGATGTAGCAAAATTGTCAGAAGGCATTAGACTCAAAGCTGATCTGTTGTCCCCTGACAGTCTTGCTTGACAGACATAACAACATAATGTAAGATTCAGACACCGGTCATTCCACAAGTCCATCCTCCGTTACATCCCGGTGTTTTCTGCACACAGACTTCAATCAGGACACTTTTCCCTGTCTTTTTTTCCCCCATTCACACCACCAGCTGTTTATTTTGCCCTCAACAAGCCTCTCTTTTCACCAGCAACTGCCGGCTGTCATTCTTAATACAACTTCACACATGCCACATCGCCCTCTCTGTTGGAACGCTCCTTTTACCAGGTGCGTCAGATACGCGAGTCATTTATTCACCATCGAGAGACAAGTCTTCAGAGACCTGAGTGTCTTTTCAGATGTTCTACATGAAATCACCGCTTTTCCCCATTCAGCTCAACGGATGAGCCGTTTTCTCGACATCCTCAACAAAAGCAGCTTCTAAAGCCACAAAAAGCCTTTTGTTTTGTTTTTTAACACCAGACACATGTCAGAAATAGCAGTGAAGAACAATTTCCTTGTTTCTCGACTATACTGTACAACCGTGTGAGGTTTGATGAGAGCCGGGCTGAGCTCCTATCTCTCGGCTGGGGAACAGGTAGTCGAAGCTTCTGTTTACCAGTAATTGCGCTTCAACAACACCCCCACTGACTGTAGAAAAATTCCCCTTCGCTGTGAGGAGCCGCCAACCCTGCTGAGCAAAAACAAGCTCCTCGGGCTGCGCGGGGGGCAACTCTCACTCAATTTCCCGTGCCGAGGATGACACGCCGGCCTCGGCGGGCATATAAATCTCCTCATAGATCAGGCCTGTTTGTGTGATTACTGCGTTGATCATTGGAAAATTACATACAATAGCTTGAGAGCAAAAGGCCTCGGGGGAGGAAACATGAGAGTGCAAGTACTTGGCAAATTGCTGGTTCTAATGAAGACAATATTGAGCAGTACAAAGCTGGCCGCCGTTTTGACTCCTCCTCAAAAAACGTAGAGGATAGTTGGGGGTGAACGAGCTGGCAATCTTTCCGAGATGGTCTGAGGAAATCAGCTGTGAAATGGAAATTCTTGAGTGTATGACAATCCCTGAAACTGGAACCTATTGTGTCGAGGTTCATTTGTCCAGCAAACATTCATGACCTTGACTTACGAATGAACCATTGACTTAGCCTCATCAAAAATTTCCAAGGGTTTGAATTCCCAATGAATTGATTCAGGGGGAGAGTTTTTGATAACTGTGTCCTGGGAGACGTGTGGGAAGATGGCGTTAAGTCCCGCAACGAAAAAGAACTTTGGCTGAGATGAAAATCACGGATATGGCTAGAAAACTGTGGTAGTGCTGAAAGGTCTTTAACCTCCTCACTCCAGAGACAGAGCCCATCACTTAGAGCCTATTTCAGAACACGCTAATTATAGAGAAAATGTGCAAATTATATACTTCTACTTTGATAATTGGATTTCATAAGTTGTACGTAAAGCCTATGCTAATAAGGGTTCTGGGGTTGAAATCATTTAAAATGCCTTATCTGTGAATAGACATTTCTCTTGACTGAAAAATGCAATCCATTAACCTATACAAGAGGCTCCTACGCACCACTTCTGAATTCTGTGCAAGCTCAATTCGCAAACGCGTTAAGAATTTACTCCTGTTGCTTATCACTGAGTCAGAACTCCATTGACAGAATCATCAGCATATTCGATTAAAGTCTGACTTAAACATTTTCATACAACTTTACTGAGTTATGGCTCATGTTTCTTATCTCAAAAGACCCCTCCAGGCCTTGAATATGAAAGTCGTTCCACTCTTGATGAATATACATGTATGCATCGTTCAGTTGATCTTAGCTATTTTTCAGCCTTTGTTTATGTATTGGCCCTTTTTTGTAGTAGTAGACATAGGGAAAATTGCTAAGAATTAATTGAATACTATATTAGAAACAAGGTGTGTTTGCACTGTAAAGACTGACAGTGACTCAAAAACTCAAGGTACAGTGTTATGTTATCATATGTCGAGTACAGTGGAGTGTCATCACAAGAATTACACGCATGTTAGTGGACAAATATGCAATTTCAGCGAGAATTTACTGCAAGAATTTACAGTGTACTTCCAGTGTTCAAAGATTATTATTAGAGATGAAGAAAATACTGAATTGTGCTATATTCTGAGAAAGAAAAAGATCAAAAAAGCAAATAGTTAATGAAAATGAGTGACAAAGATGGTAAACAGGATTGTGGGTACACCACAATTTGTTATAGATTGTATAAATACATGGTAATTGTATTTCAAATAAATGCTATTCGTTTGAACTTTCTATTCATCAAAAATCCTGAAAAAACGTGTCACAATTCCCACAAAGATATTAATCAGCACAACTGTTTTTAACATTCATAATAATAAGAAATGTTTCTTGAGCAGCAAATCAGAATATTAGAATGATTTCTGAAGGATCATGTGACTGGAGTAATAATGCTAAAAATTCAGCTTAGCCATCACAGGAATAATTTACATTTTAAAATATAATAGTTATTGTCAGTAGTAATAATATTTCACAATATTATTGCTTTTATTTTTATTTTGTATTATGTAAATGCAACCTTAGTCAGCATAAGAAAATATAAAGCAAGCACAACTGTTTTCAACATTGATAATAATAACAAATGTTTCTTTAGCAGCAAATCAGCATATTAGAATGATTTCTGAAGGATCATGTGACCCAGGATCAACAAAGCATGAAAAACCCAGAGTGGAGCTGGAGTGAAGTGATTATAGATCACTTCGAAAGAAAAGTGGGCCCCAAAATCATGTATTCTGAGTACATAATGAATAATATGCAGGTTTTTGTGCACAACGGTTTAGTGAATACACTCCACATTTTTCATCACTTCTGCCACAGGACAGAGGTTAGAGATCAGTCATTACTGTAAAAAAGAATACAGAAAGATGACAGTCAAGGCAGCTGAGGAGTCAAAGTGACCCTGAATTAGAGAGGGCAACACTACAGCCTTGAGGAAAGATTAGTGTCAGCTGTAAATTATTGCCCTTGGACAGCACCTAACCGTCACAGTGAGGGTCATATGCTATGCTCCAAAACAAAATAAACACGAGCACAAGAAACACACTTACTGTATTCCCACTAAGTAAGAAAGATACATTGACAGAACAACTCAAGTTGAATATATCACATGATGAATACAAAATGCCAAGCGAGACTTGATAGTGCTGATCGTTTCATTGAAGCTGAGTGATTTAAAACGACACAACCAATCAAACAAAAGGAGGGGAACATTATAACAAAACTTTGATTAAACGAATCTGTCCGGTGAATTCAATCCAAGCCATTTCCAATCTACCATTCCAGCAATCTAGTGATCTGATGGAGCCCCGCTCCATTTTTCAGAGTCTGGTGTAGACATACAGTATCAGCCGCCACAGCACGTTCACAGATCTCTGATCACATGGTCGGAGCTATAAAGGCACCATAGAAACACCCAGAAGTCTGTGCTTTAGTGGCAAGTAATCTATTCCATTTGGTCCACTCTGCTTGACGTCCACACGCTCATGTGAAATGAAACCTGTAAATCTTTGACTCAAGGTGGCCAATTTTAATAAGATGAGCACACATTACAATGTAGCCCATCTCCCCAGGAGTCGATTTAATAAATAATAGATGCCCTTTGCTCAAGATTGCAGAGAGCAAGCCATGGGTTAGCTAAAGAGTGGCAAAGGGCTGAAATCCCTTGTGCTTTAGTGGACTGCTATAACCTACTTATTGGTTTAATAAACTATGTTATTATTTATTACTCCGGTCCACTTCCTGTGGCTCACCGAGATACATTTCACGTTCCTCTCCACAGTCTGCAAGCGTACGTAATCTCTTTAGCGCATTTTGTGAACGTTTAAGTGGCAAAATAATGTAATCGCATCACCTTAGCACCTGCCTGAGCGCTTCTGGTGTGCAACCTAATTGATGGCTGTTCAGGCCAAGATGGCAGCTAACGCTGGAACTGTCACACTCTTTGAAGTCTCGCCTCTATTTGTTGAACAGCATCTGATCTCTGACTGTATGTCGCCAGGGACGGCTGTTTGTCCAAATCTGTCAAGGCTCATCAGTCAACTACAACTACAGCCGAGGAGAACTGGATTCAGCATGCGATAATGTATTTAAAAGGATCGCCCAAGTGAAACAGTGTTAAAATCTTATCAGTTCTCGGGCAATTGCATGTATCGATTCTGTCGTTACTCTGGGATATACACCTAAAAAAGACAGAGGGGGAAAAAAAAGTGTTATGATTCAGTGGTTAGATTTGCAAGGTTAACTGCTTTCCTGATGTAAAGCAAAGATGTCAAATGTTTACTGATCCAAAACTTACATCTCTAGCCTTCAGTTTTTTTTTCAGTGGCATTATGATTAAAAAGTCATACAATAACTAAAACACATTACTTTTCAAAAGTTTGGGGCCAGTAAGATTTTTTATGTTTTTGAAAGTAGTCACCAAGGCTGCATTTATTTGATAAAAATACTGTAAAAACAGCAATTTTATAAAATATTAAAATTTTTCTATTTTAATATATATATATATATATATATATATAAATGAAAGATCTGTAATATTATAAATGTTATTATAAATACATTTTTCTATGCATTTTTCAAATTCTAAATTGACATTTTGTAATGAATTATATATTTATATAATTATAATTTATATATTATATTATTATATTATATGTTGTGATGTGCAATAATAATTATAATAAAGATGTGCAGACTCAAGCTGTAAGTGGGAAAAAATGTAAGGTTTTGCCTGATGATTACCAAATAATATTTTTAGATTCATTAGACTGAAACATTTGAAAAAGGTATACAAGTTTTTCAAAACCATATGAACCAATGTGAATAAATATAACATTTCTATTTTAAACTAGATTATTATTATTTTTCCTTTTCTTTTCTCATTGACAGTTCTCAATTTGTCAATGAGATGAAAAAAAGCACATAAAAGGCAAAATTAAATTAAACTGTCCAAAACTGCAAAACTCCTGTTTAGGACTCTCATGACATCATCACAAATTGTGGGTGTGTCCAGCAGAGGCAGTGCACCACATCAGTTGACTTATCAGGAACTGCCACAGAGGTATATGAATTCTGTGAGAAGTGAGTTGAATTATATTCACTATGCATAAAAAGTATTTAGAAATATTCTGATCAGGCTGTGAAATACTTTTTGTTTTATGCTCTGAGTGTTTTCATGTTGTTTGATAAAACAGGTCAAGGCAGCTGCTACAAAGCACATTTTTGGCATCATCCAGCACAAACATGCATTATCCCTGTTCCAAAAACACGGACACAAAGAAAAGGAAAAAAGCTTCCTGATGCTTAATATAGTGCAAACTGCTGACAATTATTCTATTCTTAATTCATACCTCACACATTAACACCTCACACATCCCACTTACGTCAGCCATGAGAAAAACCACAACTACTGATTATTGACACAAGCTGCTGCTGCTGTGTCCTTGTAAACAATGTGTGCAAGCTCAAGAGAAATGGATTTCAGTTTTCTTGATGTCTATAACTGTCAACTCTCCCTTGACGGGCAATTAAAAAGATAAAACAAGATCAAAAGTCAGCAAGACAGCAATGCACATTAATTCAGCCAGCTAATAAGAATCCCACACAATCAATACCACACGGCAGGACTCTGTCTCGCTCAACATATTAATGGGAAATAATCATGTCCTCTAATTATGCATGCAAAATTACACATCTATCTCCAGTTCTGTTCTGCGCACTGTTTAGTATTTTTCTTTCTGATGATAGTAAAAACACAATATGGCAGCAGCTAAGGAATATTTCTATTATTGTAAAAAATTATATCCTGGAGGGTTATTATTCATGATGGAAACCATTTTGATGAATTTAAAAGCTATAAAAATCAGTGCAAAACCCAACCACTTTTAAACATGTGTCATTAGCACTTTCTCAGATTATAGCCCGAAGTGGTTTTCTGTAAAGGAATAGTTCACCCAAAAAAAAAAAAATTTGCTGAAAATGTATTCACCCTCAGGCCTTCCAATATGTACATGAGTTTGTTTCTTCCTCAGAACAGATTTGGAAAAATGTAACATTATATTACTTGCTCACCAATGAATCCTCTGCAGTGAATGGGTGCCGTCAGAATGAGAATCCACACGGCTCCATCAATTGACATCTTGTGAAGTGAAAAGAGTTTTTTAAAACTTCAGATCTTTGCTTCCAAAATACTCGTGTTAGTTACCTACTTGTGGATTACTGTGATGTTTTTATCAGCTGTTTGAACTCTCATTCTGATGGCACCCATTCACTGCAGAGGATCCACTGGTGAGCAAATGATGTAATGCTAAATTTTTCTGATGTATATTCATATTCATATTCTCAGTACAGTTTTAAAATACAACAAAGCAAAATAAAAGCTTTAAGGGAACTCCCAATGTGTGTATACAAAAATCTGAGTTTAAATGATATATCTGTAGAAAAGCTGGTCTGAGCTTGACAGCAATAAAATCTGCTTTGTTGTACCTTTCGGGATCCCTCAGTTTCCTTAGGTTTTTGTTGTGTTAAAATACAAAGCATACTTCATGTAGAGCAAGCGGTTTGGTCTCCTGAGTCTGTCTGATTCACTCTATTTCCAGAGAAAGCTGCAGGATCACAAGGATTTTACACGGGGGTGTATCAACCATTATAACTTGGGGGGACGTATCCCCCTTTCTGAAATCTTTTAGAAATGAGCAAGCGGTTAATGGTAATCCTGATAAGGCCAGCGCCCGCTTACCTGCCTCGCAGCAAATCATTCAGAGCTACTTGGTGAATGTTACATCAGCTAATTCATATTCATGAGGCAGACTAATAATGCATCTCCCCAACTTTTCAGATCGTTCCTACACCCGTGGTTTCATCAGTTACACCCTGAGGTTTAATTATCTCATTTAGCTAGTCTACTCTCAGGCACATCCCTAGACAAGCAACTAACAAGTCCCTGAAAACCTACTACAGGTGTGCTCGACTTGATTAATTTTAGAGATTTTCAAAGACTTAATTATATTCAGTGCCATCTCTGTGTAGAGGAATCAGAGATACGTGTCCGGATGGGATTGTGTCGCGCTGCTTTCTGATCTGGAGCCGCACAGTGGTATCGGATGGTTTTGAAGAACTTCTCAAAGAGATTTTAAATATAAAAAAATTGAAGATTAAACAGGAGATGTTATCTGACTGCATTAAACAGGGAAAACATGGTTTAGATACACAGAATAAAAGTTATTCAAGCATTTCAAACACGATGTGTCTGCTCTGACTGCCAAAAAAAAAAATGCTTAAAAAAATCCCAGCCTGCAGTATGCACAAATGACAAAACCTTCATCCTCAAGAAATCTTTTGACTGCAAAATGTAATAAAGGCACACAAAGTCAAAGTGTGATACCACTGAAATAAATCTTTAATGGATCTGTCAAGCCACGGATCTGTCAACTGCTTGACATTCAATTCCACTAAAACAAATTATACTGTGCCAAACTTTTATGAAATGCAGCATCATATAGGGTGACCAGTGATACAAATATAGAGTGCTTGTTCATGCATCATGTTGTCATGTCATCTTTTCTGCATCCGGCTTTTCTACTGTTATTACATACGTTGTATTTGCAATGTTTGTGATTATGGAATGATCAAAAAAGCTTGCATCATAGGACCTGCAAACACACTGTGACACTCCAGGAGCGCCTGCTGTGCACGGACACCTGTCAAACCTGCTGATATTCCCTCAGAGGAAGTGACTAAGCAGCTGGGCTGCCATCTGTCTTTCTGTAAATTACCCCCCGAGTAGTGTTGTCAAAAGACCCGGTATTTCGGTACCAAGTCGGTACTAAAAAAATGAAAACGTTACATAAACTGCCCAGCTTCACCACCATCAATTTCCACTGGGTCTCAACTGTATTGTGTTTTAAACCCGCCACCATTGACGTACCATTAAAGCCACCATGAGGCCTGGGGTCATGTGTTGGACATACTCTCTTCGTTTGAAATGGAATGAAGTCCAATGTTCATGAGCTGCAACTGATCTATGCAGGGATGAGTCGAGATGGGTGGTCTGTGACTGACTAGACTGACTAGCTGTGACTGACTAGTATAAATATACGATATACATTGTATTGGCACAGCATGCTATCACTTAATAATGATGCAATTAAACACAATATGTAATTAAACAAAACCGTTTGATCCATACAATAAGAAGTCATATCTGAACCTTATTTATATTAAATAAATAAAACAATTACAGTAAATGAAATAAATTAAACTGATACTACTGAACAAATTGCATTAAATTTGTAGATTTAACTATTACAAGAAAAGAAGAAAATACAAATACTCACTTAAGTATTGTACCATTCAAAGGTTTGGGGTCAGTAGATTTTTAAGATTATGTTCTTTGTTTTTTTTTAATTAGTTAATACTTTTTTTTTAGCAAGGATGCAGTCAACAGATCAAAATTGACAGTAAAGACAAATAAATGCTTTTCTTCTGACATTTTAATTCATCAAAGAAACCTGCAAAAAAAGTTTTGAACTGTATTCAACATTGATAATAATAATAAGAAGAAATGTTTCTTTAGCAGCAAAACCAGGAAAATGAAGGATCATGTGACACTGAAGACTGACGTAATAACAGTTTCATCTTTGCCATCACAGGAATAAATTACATTTTTTAATATTTTAAAATAGAAAACTATCTATTATTTTAAATTGGAATAAAATGTCATAGTATTATTGTATTTACTGTATTTTTTTTATCAAAGAAATAAGAAAAAAAAAAGACCTTACCTACTTCTGAATAGCATTGTGTGCTGCTACACACACACACACACACACATATATATATATATATAGTCCTCCACATGTTTTGTGGTATTATCATAACAATTAATCATTAAGTAAATTCCTGAAAACTGACACCCCTAATTATTGCTACGGTAATCAAGGAAGATGAGTTTCATGCCTCCCTTTAATTTATCTTTGCCCAGTCAAAAGCATTTTTTGTTTTGTTTTGACCATTGCTTACCTACAATTTGCTGTTTTGAACCATTGCTAACCAAGTTTAGGTATCTGATTAGTGATTACAACAACCGCTCCTCTCATGGTAGAAAGATACCGAAGAGACTCGTGAACTTCAGGCCCCCACTAATTATTTTCACATCAAACAAGAAGTCCATTCTAAAACTAGCATCTGAGGGGGTGACCTTCTTTGCCGCCATAAAAGCTGCGCTACATCATAAACTGCCCAGCTTCACCACCATCAATTTCCACTGGGTCTCAACTGTATTGTGTTTTAAACCCGCCACCATTGACGTACCATTAAAGCCACCATGAGGCCTGGGGTCATGTGTTGGACATACTCTCTTCGTTTGAAATGGAATGAAGTCCAATGTTCATGAGCTGCAACTGGCAGCAATTATTACCACTCTCCACAAGATTAATGGGTCACTACCTGAGATGTATCTCGCCCAAGAGGAAAAAAAACACAAAACACGGCAGCACAGCACATATAAACAGGTCCATACGTCATGTACTCCAGCAAATTCCACATGTATCCTTTTTACCACCCAGAAATAATGTAATGCATGGCCTACTATGAAATAGAGCATGCTTTTTCCTTTGGGAAATCTTGTGGTGTTGCACACTTTGAACTCAATGGATATGGGAAGGGCTTTTTTTAAAGGCAGCCAGTGCTTTAAACGAAGCTGCAAGACTCATCAAAGATAAGCTATAGAGCTGGCTAACAGGGAAAAAAAATATCCAACCTTTATGTAACGAGTGCAGCATCTCAAGTAAGCTCGTTAATTGCCATGAGAAGACCAGGAGTATTAGTCCTTAAACAAATTCAGCATCAAGAAGTGCCTCACAGGCTTGTGCTGCACAGAATGTTTCCATGTCGAGATGAAATATGCAGTGCCTGCAATGTCACTGTTAGGATGCCCACTGGGGCACAAACAAATCCCCATCCATCATTCTCCTCTCAGCCATAGCTGTTTAACTGTTAAACAGACCCTTTATCAACACTGACAGGCCCAGCACGGTGTTAACGGACGCAGGCTATCATTCTTTCTGGAAGGAAGCTTGGATGTTTGGAGTGTACAAGGTCCGAAACAACCTGGCATGATGGAATGGAGAGCATGTGTGCATCAGAGCTGGAAAGTTCATCAACAGCTGCATCAGATGTGTTGGCAGATTCCACAACCAAGCATCACAAATGGACAACTTTTCACGGTCCCACTTTATATTGTGTCCCTAATACCTGTGTACTTACATAGTAACTAGATGTGTACGTAGTATGTAACCACAGTGTTAGCTCTTGCAAGTTACTCCTGCATCTCAAATAACGTGATGTTAGCAAAGCCAACCAAGGTCATGGGTTCAGTTCTCGGGGAAAGCATGAACTGATTTATACCCTGAATGGAATGTAAGTCCCTTTGGATGAAAGAGTTTGGCAAATGCATAAAATGGAAGTGTGATTACTCTTCTTCACTCCAGTTAACACGTTTGCCATTCAACATTTTCATTCTGGCAGTGGATATTTAAACAAGTGTTAAAAAAGTGTAAATTCCTGTTTGCACCAAATATAAATAGCAACAAAAAACAGCTTGTTTACACTGTAAAAAGCATCTATCATTATTTGCATTTAGTAGTAACATGCAGGTACGTCACTAGCGATTTATGGATGGGAGGCTAAGCCTGTTTTTAAAAAAAGTCCCAAAATGTATTTTCGATCATGTAATTTTTGACTAACAATGGGTGTAAACACAAAATTACGGGTCAAAATATGGTTATTCTTGGTCAAGGTTGTTTAATAGTTTGTGTTAGAAATGTGTGACTTACTTGAATTCTATATAAATGTTATATATATATAGAGAGAGAGAGAGAGACTTTTACATTGTAAGTTTTGTTTATTGTTGCTTAAAATTAGCCCAATATTTCAGACACATGGAACATCTTAAACAGTATCATCCACAAGAGAGCAAAATGAAATTCTAACTAATAATTGAAAAATATATATATTTTTTTAAATTACATTTTTAAACACAGCAACTGAAATTGTCTGCTATTGTACATAGTGTGTAAATATTTAATGAACAATATTAAAGGAGTAGTTTACCCAAAAATAAACTTCTATCATAATTTACTTATGTTGTTCCAAACTTGTACTAATTTCATAATTCAGTGGAACAGAAAAGAAGAACAGTCATTTTTCAACGATCATTATTCAAAACATCATCTTTTGTGTTCTGTTGTTCCAAACTTGTACTAATTTCATAATTCAGTGGAACAGAAAAGAAGAACGGTCATTTTTCAACGATCATTATTCAAAACATCATCTTTTGTGTTCCACAGAAGCAGGGTTTCAAAACACACGGTTAAAAGCAGTTCTAACCCTCTTTGGAAATTACAAGTGTGAAACTTTGCTTTAAAAGTGCCCTGAAAGAGGCTGTAACCCCGTGTTTTAAAACGACGGTAACCCAGAGTTAAGCACAGTCTGAAAACTCTTCAACTAACACTGAAAGCGATGCCATTTTTTTTCCGAAAACTTTTTTTTGAAGAGTAACAGTGTTTTGATGAGGACTCTACTCAATCCAAGGCCATCAGCTGCAGTTGCCTTATTACCGTTAACCGAGAAAAGACTAGATAACATTTGACACCTATAACGCATTGCAAATAGATTTCTGTTCTGGGTAAATGCATCCTCCGAAGCAAAGAAAATATAGTGTCCCCCATCACTGCATATGGCACTTTTGGTTTTGATCATATTCATGCAATACCTAAACACCACATGGTTTCCATGCAGCACTGTCCACTATTAAAAATCTCAGTGATAGCGATCCAGCAGCACCACGTCCAGACTGTTTAGCAGTTGCTGTCAGCTCCTCTAATTTGAGTCAGTTGCTATCGATATTGATTTGCCTTCCTTGGTATTCCCTTTGGCGCACTGTCTGTCGAAAGTCTCTACTGTAAGTCATCGCTCACCCACACGTCAATTAGATAGTAAGAGGGCAACGAGCTGTCTCAATAAGAACGGATGGCCTGAAAAGTTTAACAGCTCACCACAACTTCACAATCTCTGCCTGGCACCAGAACAAGAGGTAATCTGAGGCCACAGCTGATAGCGTGAAGGAAACAATTACAGGTTAAGCTATTAAATGAACAACTGAGCTGAAGCTAAAGACAAATTTCCCAGTAGGAGAGAGAAAACAAAAGTGAATTCTGAAAATTTATAAATTCATTTGCTTGTAGCTCTTACAAGGGTGTTTACAAGGTACAAACTATACAAACTGGAATATCAACAGGATTTGTAACCTTACTTGGTTTGATAGTTCTCCCGAAAAAGAAAATTGTGTCATTACTCTCATGTCATTCCAAATCTGTATGCTTTTTTCAGTGAAACATGGAAGGAAAATTTTGAATCTTCACTTTTCAGGTAACGACAGTTCATCCAAAATGTACATAATCACTATAAATGCATGAAAGTACTTCAATAGACTATGCAAAGTTTTCTGAAGCAATACATTAGCTTTGTGTGCCAAATTATCGAAATTAAGATAATATTCACCTATGCTGCAGCTCTCAAACTAAATACGGCATCTGGTTTGTATGGAAATTATACTTTGATTAATCCTAATTATCACAAAGTCAAAGTTATGACACTACAGCAAGCCAAATTATGAAATATAAAGGCATAATTATGACTAAAAGTTTAATTCATAACATAAATTGAAATTATGAGATTAAAAGTCATATTTTATCAAATCTGTTATAATTTTCATCTCATAACTTTGTGTGATTTTTCTACCTCATAATGACTTCATATTGTAATATCTCAAATTCAACTTTCAACGATCACGATCTTGACTTATAATTATGATATAAGTGATTATTTTGACTTTCGGTCATTATGATTTCATAATTTCTACTTTTTACGATGACTTAGTAAGTTGTAATTTATACTTTTTAGCACATAATTATGACATAGTATCGCTTAATTTAATGATTTTGATTTATGTGGCAGAATTTAGCGACAGAAAATATGTGATTCTAGAGTTGGTGTATAGGGGTTATTATTAATAAGAGTCATACGGACCACTTTTGTGGTGTAACTTTTGTTCTTTTTTTGTTTGTTTTTTTGGACCCATGGACAAAATAGCTTCTTTTTTTTCAGTGAACTATGCCTGTTATGTACATCTATAAACCATGTTGGTAAACAATTGTTTTATACATTTAAACCTTTTTCTCATTCTCAGCAAAATAAAAAAAAAAAGTGAAAAGTGCTGAAATAATAAAAGAACTTTGTAAATATTAGACATGGTATTTTAGTTCAGTCAGCAACTGTTTAAACATTCATTAGGGCAGCAGACACGTCTGTTTGGTTCTGGAAGGAATGTATTTCCCCATAATTGATTCATAATTGATTTGGAAATAAAGTACACCTTTGTGGTCATATATATCACGGTTTCCTCTTACATTTGTTGCTGTGGTGCTGAGTACTTACGGGCATTCGCTGTAAATATCACTTAAGAGTGAAACGCAATTACTGGCTACAGGAGCCAGCGCTGGTCACATCCATTCTGCAGATGAACCTGACAACTGAACATTGCATTTGGCCTTATGAGTGAAAGAGTCCAGCGTCTCACTTAGCTCACCATCTCAATTTACAGACCAGTGAATTGTTGCACTCTCAGCAGGACCAAACATATACAGGTGGACATATCTGCTAATGTCCGGCCATTTCTAAGCTCACAGCTTTGCTTCCTCTGAAGTGTTTTTAAGGCAGGCGGGAAAATGATTGGTTAATAGAGATAACCTTTTTCTTTCTGCTCTGTGAACACTTCTGAGTAAGCAAAACTTCTATGTGATATCTTTGAAAAATGCTCCTTTAACGTCACAACAAAATAGAATAACTAGATTTACATTTTCTGCAGGAAAGGTGAATGGTGCCTTCCTGTGCTCACTGCCTTAAGGTGCAGTCACATTAGCGTAATCAAACTGCCTATTTCCATTTCTGTGCAGTTTTCTAAGACGTTCAGGGGTGCATTTCCCATGACGTGGTCCGCTCCTTAACCACCATAGTATATAGCTTCATTGTAGAAACTAACTACTCATGACTGTTTCCCGAACATTGTCGCACCTCTATTGCTTGAAGCAAGTTGGTTTAACGATAGGACAGTCGATAATGACGTCATATGCAGGTAGTGGAGTAATAACTTCTACTAATTCATTGATTCAAGATCTCTGAGATTCTGCTGTAATGAACATGGCACCTGATGACTACTTAACTGTTTTTTTTATTCCCTGTCATTTTGCTTCATTTGATGTTTGATTCATTGCAGGTTCCCTCTTTCATCACACTCTGGTGTTCCCTTACACATTTGCATACATGTGCACTCTACAAAACACCACTTATTGAGCACACACTAATATATATAGATTGAAAAGTCTATATTTAAATGCAGTGAAAGATATAGATTGTACCACATGTTAGCTTGCTTACTGTGCTCAAAAGCATGATCTATAAAAAAATATGATTCTAACCACAGCTTGAGAGCTGTAGTACCAACTAGGACTGAGTAAAAACATTGCACGCCTCCCATCCAATAAATTGCAATAAGCTTTGTGCTTTGTTACTTTTGATATGAAACAAAGTCTCAGATTTCAAATTCTGTTCATTTTATCACAATATTCAAACAATATTTTTTGGCGCTGTTTAATGTGGTGACAGATCGTTGTGGTGCCTCAGTTCAAAAGCGGCAGCGTGAAGTGCACATGAACTGATCATCTCTTCCGCTTTAATATCAGTTACAGAATGAAATAAACATGAATAAACATCAGAAGGTATGTTAAAAAGAAAAAGTACAACTTACTAAAATCAATATCCTGTCTCATGTAATGGCTCAATCAATGGCTGCATCCGAAAGCTCTAAAAAAGCAGGAAGGCATCAAGGCACATCCGAATCCAAATTCTGCTTCACTTCCTGTCTCCGGAGGTACCTTCTTTTGATCTAATTTTGAAATTTCGAATTTCTTTTGATGTTATTTCTAGCAAGAAATCAGTATTATAGTATTTAAATATTTATTTATTTATCATAAAAAATTTGTTCTATTTTGTTGTAGATTATTAAACCATTACGCTGCCTCAGAAGCATGTCCGAAATCAGTTTTATGAGATGCCTTCATGTAAAAACGCTGTCTGCAAAGTCATTGCCTGATAAGGCAGCGAGGCAGCAAGTCAGCTGCCTAGGCTTTCGGACGCAGCCATTGTTTCAACAGCGGAAAGATAGAAAGACGGAAAGACATCAACAACTTGTAAACAGGATGTCACGGACGTACTGTAACGTCACATTTACCTCAGAACTCATAAACTCCTTAGTCAGCTAGAAGAAGAAAAAACAGAGAGGAGCATTTTGCTAAATAGCTTCATGCACCATATAACACATTTATTTTAATTTTGACTTTTTCAATATTTAATTTATGTTTGAATAAATCCATCAAGCTTTTATGATGGCCACCATGTAAATGTTTATATTTGAAAGTGTTCTCTGTGGTTAATAGCATGTTGCTATGCAGATGTTAAGGCATTCTGGGTCACTGATGTCTTGAGTGCTTCAAATGTGTTATTACACAGTTGCTAAGGTTCTGAGTAGCTGCTAAATAGTTCAAAGTGTTTTTTATCATGCGACTATGCACTTAAGGTGTGAGTCAATGCTTAGTGTTTAGTGCTTAGTGTTCAATGCTTTTAAAGCTGCTTTGACACAATCTGTATTGTTAAAATCGCTATATAAATAAAGATGACTTGACTTGACTAGTGGTTACTGGGGCCTTGGTTGCTTACTGGCCAAAAACTCCGATTTTTTTGGTTAGTAAAATAGATAAAAGAAACGCCTGACATGAAGCGCAAGGGTCTTGTATCACTCTGAAAGTGTTTATTTTGTGATAATGACCAGATCACTGTATATTTTCCAGATTTTTACATGGCTACTTACTGAACAGTTCATTACAGTGAAGAAAACAACCAGTCTAAGAACAAAAGGAACATTACATCCATACATATATATTGTAAACAAACTATTATTTTGGATGCGATTAATCGGTATATATATATATATATATATATATATATAATATACACACATATATGCATACAAAGTACTGTCACATACTTGTTCAGTTAGTTTCAGTTAGTTCAGTTACTTTCATGGACTTTGTTTGATTTTCCCACTTCTCTTTGGCTGTCATGGTTACAGTTATTATCAGTTCCTTGTTATCAGCTTAATCAATTATTATCAATAATTACCTTGTTTGTTTCAGTATTTAAGTTCATCCTTTCCCGTGTTTAGTGACTGGTTTATGTTTGCGTCAATGTCACCTTGTTAATAATACAGCAGCATAGCAAAAGTAGCAACGGTATGTTGCCACGGACAACAGTCAAATATAGTTAAGTGGTTATTATACAAAAATATTGGCCATGACTGAACAGAATCAAGTAAAAATGCATGTGACCTAAAAGTAATAATTGACGATGGACCGCTGAATTACGCACTGAATTACACTGAATTAAACACCCCAGTTTCAACATGAACATGTTTATCTTAAGAAATTTTTCAGGTTATCATAATTGTGTATAAAGCGTCACAGTGTATCCTACTTAAAGACAACCCAATCCACCATTGCTAGCTAAAATGTGATGTATAATAACAAAAGGAAATTAACTAAAAATGTATGAATACAAAATAATAATCATTATTAAATTAATTAATATTTAATATTTAATGCAATTCGATTAGCAGTGATTTTGCCTTTTTCTGCTCCTTTTGCTTTGCTAAATAGGTCTGTTAAATTCTGTTATGTAACTGTAATAAGGTCAAGACCTGGAAGTACTTCATAGCTATACGGATATTGAAAATTAAGCAAAATGTCTGGCAACCATTCAAAATCAAGTATTCAGCAGAGTCGTGGCATAAACAGAGTAATTTAATCCTTTTCTCTCACTCATCTTTGCCTGTCAATGTCTCTCTCATTCTTTTTTACCAAAGTGGCATACCATGATTCATCATAATCAAGGTTGCTTATGTACTTCCCTGTCCTGAAAAGCAGAGTCAAGATATGTAACGCTATTCAACATGAGACAACGCTCACTCACTGCAGTAGTGTTGGGTTAACAGCTGTCTCAGGGTGAATGAGCAGGATAACAGGAGGCACTCCATGCTCACAAACCAGTCTGCTTCAACCCTTATGCGCAATCACACTTCTTCATGCTTCCATATTGCATTGATTAGTAGAACAATTTGGCCTGATTACTGATTACAAGTCGACTGATATCATTGTTACGGATGTTAAGAGGCACATTTCCGAACCACCTGCAGCTATGATACAAGTTAATTGCGGAGGAGCCCTTATGAGCATCATATCAAATGTCAAGCCTTTTGCTTTTTATGCTCCATTGGTTTCAAAAGCAGCAACAAGGCAACCAACCTCTCTAATCGCCTGTCATCAAATGTAGATACATTGTGTGTTATTTTGAACTTCGGCAGCTGCAGGGGTTGCAATATTACAGCATTAATGATGCAAACAAAAGTTGACAACATTTAAATTAAGAGCGGTTTCTATTTTTCCCTTTTCAATTTCAACTAGTTCCACGCCATCGCTGATGATCCGAGTCAATGCACCTCTTGCATGCGTTTCCTGTTGCTTTGTTTGCTATGTTGTTTTGCTCTTAGCTTTTGCGTCATGACTGGTATTTAACTGTTGTATAAAATACAATATTTTCAGAATACTGAAGTTTTTTGTTTGTTTGTTTGTTAACTTGGTTTGCCGTCACATACACCATTACATTCTGTAGGGCTAAAAAATCTTAAGACAAATAATTGTCCTTTCAAATAAATAATAAATCATACTCTGTGTGAAAATAATTTAAAAGGTGTCGGAGTTTTACTGCCTCTAGTGTTCATTTTTTTGGAAACTGCAGTGATATGTACTTATTGGTACGTATTTCGCGTCTTGCAAAAATGTGCCCCCAGGTACGTATTTGCCATGAGACTGGGTTGAAATTTATACATTTGTCTTATGTAATATAAAGTACGTGAACTACTAAAACGAAATACCACTACATGCTACTATTAAAATGTTCAGGGTCAGTCAATTTGTTTTAAAGAAACAGTAAATCCATAAACAATATTATAAAAGATGTCTATTTCAAACTAAAGCTTTTCGGTTTTATGAGAAAATGTCGTTTTAATGAGAAGAATGTCATTTTAACTAGAAAAGTATGTTGTTTTAATGACATAGAATATCGTTATTACCAGAAAATATTTCATTTTAATGACATAACTTCTCATTATTACTAGAAAATATGTCGTTTTAACAAGATAATTGTCGTTTTAACGACATTTCTGGTTATTATGACGTAATTGAGTGGAAAAAATATGTATGTGGCAGCAATGTGTCACTTTCTATTCATCAAAAAATCCCACAATTTCCACAAAATATTAAGTAGCACAACTGTTTTTAGCAATGAAATGTTTCTTGAGCAGCAAATCAGCATATTAGAATGATTTCTGAAGGATCATGTGACACTGAAGTTTGGTGTAATGGCTGTTGAAAATCTGGTTTTGCTGTCACAGGAATAACATCTATTAAAAAGAAAACAGTTATTAATATTTCACAATAGCACTCTTTATAGGTGATCATTAGAGAATTATTTTACAACCATTAAAACTTTTGAATGGTAGTGTAAAACTAGACAAGGTATACATTTTCAGTCACAGTCGGGTGACTTCTTCATTTTTATTAAACCAAAGCCAAGTAGAAGTCTCAAATCTGGCTTTATATTTAAATGACTTCCAAAGTAATTTGTACCTCTAACTGAATGCTACATTGAAGATAAAAGTCCCCACAAAATGAATCTTAATCAAAGCCACTGAGCCTTGCTTGTCATTTTTCACGTTATTTAGGGGTTACATTAAACACTATTGAAGCTTTATAATGCTGCAGATAGCTTTGTCCTCTAATGCTGGTAATGGCAGCGGGAAATTATTCTGGATCCCTTGTTGAAACCTCACACTAAAGCTACAGCAGCTGTCTTCAAGGGTCTTCAAGCTGGCCTCATGTCTTTGACGAGTCACAACCTTGTGACTAAAAGCATCGCTTATGACTAATGTATAAAGATATGGAATATTCCAACTGTTTGTGATTACATTAAGACAGGGTTAAAAGAGTCTATAAATAGATTCTTACATGTAGATATATATATTTAAAATATAGAAGAAGGCCATAATATAGAATTTAG
>NW_015625581.1:502373-505096 GCF_001515625.1 Sinocyclocheilus rhinocerous
ATGCTGTTTTTTCAACAGGGGAATTTAGCTAGATGCTAATGCTTACATACAAACACAACATGGGGGTCTGAGATATCAAATGTATTATGCTGTGGCAGTATGTACTAATATTGGTGTACTGCAGGAGTTTTTAGCAGGGGGTCCGCAATGGTATCACAGGGGTCCGTCAATGATTAAACAGAAATACAATATTAAATTAACTTCAACCAAATGCTAAATCTTGCATCTCGTCTACCACATTAAAATGTATGAATTCAAAATAAAATTTACACGTCTGTACATCAATACTGATTATTTGAATGACTTTGCTATGTTAGCATCATAGCAAAGTATCCAAATATGCTACTATACATATGATATTATCAACCCAGTCTCATAAAAATACGTACCTCTGCGTACATTTCTGCAACACCGTTTTTACGTACCTTACTGCACGTTTCGCCGCAGTTTCAAAGAGAAATGTCCACTGAGTGGCGCTAAAACACGGGTTCAATACGTGAACCCTGGCACGTTTTTATTACGTTGATATAGGTACGTATTGCTGTGTTTTTATTACGTTTCTTCAGGTATGTATTGCGGCGATTCAGAATTCAAATATCCGGGGAGTCGCTAAAAGTTAATGCTCTGTCGTGTTGGAAATATGCCCTATACCAAACCCAACCCTAAACCTACCCGATAGTGTTAACAAATGCAAAACTGATATAAAAACACATTTTTTGATGCAACCGTGCCATTTTAACTTCCTTATATGCAGATTTGAACTGTTTTGTTGAACCGTAGTTACACGGGATTCGAAACGGAGCTCCTCACCTCTCAAGTACGTCTCCGTACTCCGTGAGCTACCGAACAAACCTATCGTCTATGAAAACCCATTGATATGAAGCTGGATATGTGCGGTGCTAACAATCAAAAGCATCAGTTTTCAAATCTCCCAGCATATTAAAAATGTTTTGAAGTCACAACATAATACTCTTCAAGTAATTGTGCGAAAATTACGCTTTATTAATCGAAACTCTGTAAATCATACTCTGTGTGAAAATAATTTAAAAGGTGTCGGAGTTTTACTGCCTCTAGTGTTCATTTTTTTGGAAACTGCAGTGATATGTACTTATTGGTACGTATTTCGCGTCTTGCAAAAATGTGCCCCCAGGTACGTATTTGCCATGAGACTGGGTTGAAATTTATACATTTGTCTTATGTAATATAAAGTACGTGAACTACTAAAACGAAATACCACTACATGCTACTATTAAAATGTTCAGGGTCAGTCAATTTGTTTTAAAGAAACAGTAAATCCATAAACAATATTATAAAAGATGTCTATTTCAAACTAAAGCTTTTCGGTTTTATGAGAAAATGTCGTTTTAATGAGAAGAATGTCATTTTAACTAGAAAAGTATGTTGTTTTAATGACATAGAATATCGTTATTACCAGAAAATATTTCATTTTAATGACATAACTTCTCATTATTACTAGAAAATATGTCGTTTTAACAAGATAATTGTCGTTTTAACGACATTTCTGGTTATTATGACGTAATTGAGTGGAAAAAATATGTATGTGGCAGCAATGTGTCACTTTCTATTCATCAAAAAATCCCACAATTTCCACAAAATATTAAGTAGCACAACTGTTTTTAGCAATGAAATGTTTCTTGAGCAGCAAATCAGCATATTAGAATGATTTCTGAAGGATCATGTGACACTGAAGTTTGGTGTAATGGCTGTTGAAAATCTGGTTTTGCTGTCACAGGAATAACATCTATTAAAAAGAAAACAGTTATTAATATTTCACAATAGCACTCTTTATAGGTGATCATTAGAGAATTATTTTACAACCATTAAAACTTTTGAATGGTAGTGTAAAACTAGACAAGGTATACATTTTCAGTCACAGTCGGGTGACTTCTTCATTTTTATTAAACCAAAGCCAAGTAGAAGTCTCAAATCTGGCTTTATATTTAAATGACTTCCAAAGTAATTTGTACCTCTAACTGAATGCTACATTGAAGATAAAAGTCCCCACAAAATGAATCTTAATCAAAGCCACTGAGCCTTGCTTGTCATTTTTCACGTTATTTAGGGGTTACATTAAACACTATTGAAGCTTTATAATGCTGCAGATAGCTTTGTCCTCTAATGCTGGTAATGGCAGCGGGAAATTATTCTGGATCCCTTGTTGAAACCTCACACTAAAGCTACAGCAGCTGTCTTCAAGGGTCTTCAAGCTGGCCTCATGTCTTTGACGAGTCACAACCTTGTGACTAAAAGCATCGCTTATGACTAATGTATAAAGATATGGAATATTCCAACTGTTTGTGATTACATTAAGACAGGGTTAAAAGAGTCTATAAATAGATTCTTACATGTAGATATATATATTTAAAATATAGAAGAAGGCCATAATATAGAATTTAGGCTCTGATCAAATGTGGCATATAGCATGTTATTAAGGCCTAAAAGCACTTAGGTTCCTCCTGTCATGTACGAAGAGAACAGACATGAGAGATGTTTTGAAATCTTCCATCGTCGAAGCATGTATAACTTAAGAGACTGATGAGGAACCATAGTGTTTGTTATCTTGGCAGAACATTCTGGTGTCCACAGTGGAGCCATGCCAAATCAACCTATTTACTGCTTGGGGGTAAATAGGTTGATTTGGCAAAAAAAAAAAAAAAAAAGAAGATTTAATACCATTACTCCCATTTCCTAAGAGATATGGC
>NW_015625581.1:505638-516160 GCF_001515625.1 Sinocyclocheilus rhinocerous
TAGGTTGATTTGGCAAAAAAAAAAAAAACAGGCAGTTTTAATCCTATTACTCCTATTATTTTTTAAAACATCATACATAATTTAGCGAGGCTAAAACTTTTAATTGCTTTAAGATTAAGTACTTCTCTTGGAGAATTATCCTGTGATTTTCAATATATACTGACAAAGAGTGAGTGGACAAAAAATGAAGTATTTTTGTATTCTTTCATCTCCAACTCCAAGAGTTCATCTCCAACTCTTGTTTGGAATTTCAATACAAGTGTGATTCACATTCAATTTACACTCTTGTTCTGCATGTCAAAAAAACATGCTGCTTGAAGAGATGTGCCCAGTGAAATGAAGCATCTTGTGCTCTGACAACAGTAGTAATGATTGAAGAAAAGATTGAATATTCCGCCCAAAAAAACAGAAAGCCCTGACACATTATGTAACACTCTTTTTTCCATAAGACTATATAAACATGCAATATAAAAGCAAGTTTTTATGTTTGTTGAAAAAGCGAACATTACCTGTACATTTTAAAAATCATTCGAACATACATCATACCTAGTCACCTTGGGGTCTACCGTCTACACAGGCAGCTAACTTGTAAGGGAGCATCAGTGCTGCCAAGTCTGTGGTTTTCCCACGGAATTGGGCTATTTTTATACTGCTTCCATGGGATGTTTTTTTTTTTTTGGTCTGCTGGCTGAAGCGAAACACCCTTCCCCCGCGATTTTGACTGAGGTGGGACCCCTGGAAGGAGGTTTTGAACACGATTGGGCTAGTTTTGTGTACCAGTTGGGCTGGTTTTGTTATGCAGACCTGGCAATCCTGGGGAGCATCTCAAATGGATCAGCAACTGAAATGGAACCTAAAAAACACTGATATACAGTCGGGCCAAAGGGGCTGTTCACTAAAACTGAACAGATTTATTTGATTTGAACGGATTGTTGTTAGCTAACAACAATTACTTTATACTATAAAAGCACCAAAATATGTAAGGGATAATCAACGGCTAGCCGTGCATTAAAGGATTTTAAATGCACGACGTGGAGGCAAAGAACCGCCCGACGCGAAGCCACATTTATTTGAATGAATTATAGCATGTATTTCAATTAACTATCGATCGATCATTTTAAGAGAGAGAGAGAGACAGAGAGAGATGACAGTTGTGTGTGTCTTCAAAAACAGCGATTTTACCACCTCGTTGCTGGGGAATATAATGAGGCGATCTAGTATCTAGGCTATTTTATTAATTAAAAACACGGGGAAGCGTTGACAAGTTTGTGTGTGTGTGTGTGTGTGCAGCGCAATCAACGATCTCTGACCTCTCTGTGTGTGTGTGTGTGTGTGTGTGTGTGTGTGTTTGTGTGTGTGTGTGTGCGCAAGTGATGTGTGTTGGTTAGTGTGCATCAATTAAAGCAGCGCATTAATATGGAAGGGTGATTGGACTGACTTGGAATTACCTGTGCATTAAACGGTTTTACCGCATACCTGCCAGCCAATCAGAATCCAGTATTCAGACAGACCATGGAATAAATAAAATATATACCATACACAGTGTTTGAAACAGTCTGTAATGTTAATTATAACTAATGTCAATATTAAGTGAAATATACGTGTTTATAATGATTTCTCTCACGTCAATGTATCTGGCAACTAGGGTTTTTGAACTTCTTAGACTGTTTTATACACAAATGATACATGCAATGTCTTAAAATTATGTATCTTTTATGTTAATTTATAGCGTCGAACAAAGTTGTTTAGGAAAAAAAAATACTTTTATTATTACTTTAAAATATACTTTTAAAATTAATGCTTTTATTCAGCAACGTCAGATTAAAATTATTATGTTTCTAATGTTACAAAAGATTTCTACTTCAAATAAATTGTGTTATTTTGAACTTTTCAAATGTATCACTGTTTCCACAAACATATTAAGCTGAATTTTTTTTCAACAACAATAAGAGCCATTAATAATAACAGAGCACGAATAATAATTGATAATAACCACCAAATCTGTAGCTATAATATAGATAATAACTGACTGCCACCACATGAATAAATTACATTTTAAAACATATTAAAATAAATAAGTTATTTTACATTTTAATGATATTTCACAATATTAGTATTTTACTGTATTTTTAATCAAATAAATGCAGCAAGAGAATTCTTTAAAAAACATTAACAAATCTTAAACTTTTGAACAGTGGTGTATATACCTGCTACTATAACTACTACTACTACTACTACTACTACAAAAAAAAAAAGTGTAGATTTGAAGTGGATTTAAAGTACAAATCCATTCCACTGACAGTCATTGAGCTACAGTAAACAGTCATAAGTGTAAAGTGTCACTGGAAAAAAAACACCTCTGCCCCTCCTGTGTAATGGAGCAGACTTACAACTCGACTAGAATAACCTGTGAATCAGCAGGAGCCCACGTCTGACACACTGTGCAGGGACCTGGTGGGTGGGTTAGCTGCTTAAGACCGAGAGAGAGAGACCACTGGGACATCGATCCAACACAAAGTATCACTCCTGACCTGTCTACACAACCAATCAGGGCCCAGCTGATTGATGGCTGGATAATTGAGCTGTCCTTAGGGTGTTCACGTCTCAATCTTCGCCTATTTCTCTTCCTCACCCATTTGACAGTGAAATCTATCGTATTTTGCTTTATCTCTCCTTGTAACAGAGGACCTACCAATGTCTGTTTGCATGGAAGCACACGGCGACAGAGCGATTACACCTGCTCGGGCGATGTGATAGACCACAACCACGTCCAGACTAATTCATCTGTGGGAAGAAGCCACCTGCTGCCCCAAAGGGCAAACACCCATGTGTTCAGCCACACGCTCTACAGATACTGAATGTAGGTTCTTACCAATGTGATTTTAGCTTTTAGGAAGGCTATACTTTATACTTTTAGGAAGGCTATACTTCAGTTCAAAAACTGTTTCTGCAAGATAGCAGTAGTTTTACTTTAAACATCCAGATCAGTGTTTCCCAACCTTTTTGATCCCTACAGCTCTTTCAGTAAAGCTGAGTGCAATGCCGAGCACAACTAATTCACTCTTTGGTTCCATGTGGAAAAAAAGTTCACTAGATTGTTAAAATGTTCTTCACACTAAGAAACCAATGGTTCTTTTTAAGAATTGTTCTTTGGGGAACCAAAAGTGATTCTTCTATGGCGTCACTGCAAGTACCCCCTGTTAAAACCTTTATTTTTAAGAGTGTACACTGATATACAACCTAGAGAATATAGACAACAAAAAGATACAAGATAATTGCAACATTTGTTTTTTCACTGTAGCCTACACAAATTATATTAACCCTCATGATGATGAGTTATCACATTATTTTGTCCAACTGCATATCCCCAAAAACTTTGGCTGCACTTGAAAATAACAGAATTTTAAACCAAGCTCCATTTGCAAATAAATAATGCAAGAGCACTTCTTTACCATTTGAAATTATTTTTTGGCCAACTGGTGGTGATTTTTCAGTGGATATATAAAGTCACGTTCGCATCGGTGTAACCAGACTGTTCATTAATTACGAACATGATCCACTAATATTTTACAACTAGAAACTAAATAAAGTTTGTCTTAAAAAAACAGACATTGTTCCAGATTAAATTAAAACTAAAGTTGGTTTTGTGAAATGTTTTCTTGAAAAATGTGATTGTATCTGTTTTTAAAATAAATGCCACTAGTCTGATACTTTATCTAAACGCAAATAATATTTTTATTAAGTTATGATACATACATTAAATATTTCATGCATTCTATAATACATAAACATGAAAACGTGTATAAAACTTGCACACATTATTTTGTTTTCCTTCCTTAAAAATGAACTGTACAAAATACTAAGAATAATCATGGTTCTACAGTATTAATCTACTGACAGCGTTAGTGTCCGTCAATGCCATGTCACCACCGAAGGCTATATTCATGGCAAGAACAGAATAATTTAAAATACAATGACAAACGATAGGCCTAATGTTGTTATTTTTAAAATAATTTCTGTTTTATAGGATTAACAAAGCAAAACCAGAGTTTTTCCTCCTGGACCCTGCTTCAGTACCACTGGTGTACATGTACACCTGAATGGGAACCACTGTCATAGAGGAAGGTGCTATCAATCACTGAGTGCAATTGCTTTATTGCCTCTCAGTTTCAATGTTGCTCTGTCAGTCTGGACATGTAGCACTGCACAACACACCAGGGGCTAAACCAGCCATATCTGACACATAACACTCAGACCTAGAATACAAACCCCCAGAAACACACTCACTCACTCACTCACTCACACACACACACACACACACATATAATTGGATTTCCTTACGAACAGATGCGTGCACGAAAGTCACGCTCCTGCGCTCACCACGGCTCAGACGTGGCGTAACATGTTGGGTTATTAAGATATTCACTACACCCAATTCAAATGATGTTGCACGCCATAATCTCGCAAGACATGTCAGCAGCACGCATGCTGGGTCAGCGGCACCCCCTTTGCTGCTACCGCCGCAGAGTAATAATGTGAAAGAGGAGAAGAGCGCAGGTCAGCCAGAGAGAGCAGCGCTGGGCGTGACGACGGAAGGGGCTTGAACTGTGCAGGGAATTAATTATACGGACTAGGCTCTGTCGCTATCTCTCAACTTCAACACCTGTGCATAAATCAGACGTGCCACCCGGTCTCTGTGCACACGGCACAACTACCGCTCTGAAAAACAAAAGCATTCCTCTGCCTCTATCACGAATAGCTTCTGAGAACCTTCAAATATGTTTCTGAACTAATGGTTTCGGGCTAAGCAAGAGAGGCAGAACCTCTTCACAAAATTAGTAACAATACAGAAATAAAGCAAAATAAATATTACAAACAAAAATAATAGCCTCTATATAGTGGTCATCTATTTTAAGTATTACTTGTTGTGTTTTCATACAAGGCATCACATGAGAGTTGGCAGACTGTGGCTCATATTGGCTGGCTTATTAACCCATGGTAATGCCTATCATGTGATACACACAATGGCCCAGATGGGTCATATTGGTGGTAATGGGATAATTGGGTGAAATAATTACCAAATTAACAACTCTCCCCATCAGAGAACATTTCTTTCGGTACATCCAAAGCAAAATGAGCATCTAATTACTCGAAATGAAACTTTTTGAGTTGAGCTATTATTTTATGCACTTTACAGTGCTTAGCAAGGACCTGATGATCAATGGCTTGAAAAAAAGTCACTATTATTATTATTACCACTGCATACAAATTTATATATCTGGTCTTTTGAACTTTCTATCAATTTGAACTTTCTATTATGAACTTTTATCAAACAATTAAAAAAAAAATGCATCAGAGTTTCCTCAAAAATATTAAGCAGCAAAACTGTTTTCAACACTGATAATAATAAGAATTTTTTTTAAAGAAACAAATCAGCATATTAGAATTATTTCTGAAGAATCATGTGACACTGAAGACTGGCGTAATGATGCTGAAAATTCAATTTTGCCACCACATGAATCAGTTAAATACTACTAAAACAGAGTTATTTCAAATTATAATAATATTTCACAATATTACTGGTTTTGCTGCATTTTTTTAATAAAAAAAAATGCAGCCTTGGTGAGCATAAGAGACTTCTTTAAGAAACATTTAAAAATATTGTCATCCCTTAACTTTTGAATGGTAAAGTGTATTAGCATTGTATATTTAATTTTTAAATTATGATTTTACAGTTGTTCTCTTTCAAATTACCCCATTTTACTTTTAAGTATTCCAAAACAAATGATATGTATCTGACTGCTCCATTTAAGCAAAGCTGTGTTCTTGGCACATTTCAGCGCAGACAGTGGAAAAAAGCTTGTGATTCCACAGAACGTCAGCAGCTTCCTGCCCTTAAAGCAAACCTGCATCAATTAATCAGGTTGTCAAGACTTGACAAGCGCTCTGATCTGCCACGACAATGCTGAACGCTGGTCAGCATTATCGTATCATTTTTTAATATGCGCTACTAAATCTGAGAAAACATTGACGTCTTTTATATACGCCTTTTCACTTTCTACATTTCTTAGAGCAGCATTTTAAGCAATCTTTTCAGTCGACTACACGGGTTGCTAATGGATTAATTGAAAAGTGTGGTAATAGAACACTGTGACTTTCTCTCTCGAACACCAGCGCGGAGCAAAATGAGTGGGAACATTAGCCGAATGAACAAACAACAGGACAGCCGCGTCCACTGGGCTCTTAATGTGCTCAGGAACATTGTTTCCCACCCTCGTAACGACCTAGACGAGTTGGCACTTCACAGAAAACATCTCAGCCTTACTCGCTCTGAATTTCCATCAGAAAAGTCCTACATTAATGATCACGAGAATGTGTTTTTACTCCTACAGCTGGTCAAGAAAGGTTAGCCCAAAAGACCCCATTAGAGGCTGCAACCCCCCACGGAGTGTGTCTCTACCAGATTGGCCCAATGGCAGGTTAATGCAGTGCCAGCCTCACCAGGATGGTCATAATTAAAGAAATGTTGCTTTAAACGCACCACGTTGTCCCCCTTTATGGCAGCCATAAGAAGCTTGATTATCTTTTCTCGGACACCCTGCAGGACGAACATCTGCAGCCTGGTGATACAACACTCATCATTACAAAGCTAGACTTCCAGTGGCCTGCGACACGATTCGTGAGCTCCGAGCCATCAAAACGGCTGATGATAATGCTTCCTCTCTGAAGCCTACGGACGCTCGCGAAGGAGATAAATTCTTGCCAGGACTCTGATGTCAAGGAAATGGAGCCATTCATCCATGCGGACGCCACTCAGCCGTATTTGTGCTTCTCAAACTATCACATTCATCGAAAGCAAAGCGTAATTTAAAAAGGGGGGAAAGAAAACCCAATAAAAAATTATCCCAAATGGCACGTCGGCGATATTGCCATAAGTGTTTGCACTGTGCCTGCAACCCTGATCGACAGATGGTCCGACAAACGCACGTCTGCCGGACTGCGGAAATAATCACACCTAATAGCATTGTGCACTGAAGCAAAGGAATTCAAATGGAATTCTAATGTGGCCTTTTGGATTTTCACGCCTTCGCTGCTCCATATTGTGGCCCTAGAGTCAACACAGTCCAAGGTAAGCGAGTCAGGACAAAGGAGGATAAAAGAGGATGCATCGGCCACATGCTTATCTGAGAAAAGCTACTGACAAGAAGGAAAGGGACCGCACATCTTTGCCCACGGCCAATGTCCAGACTCAAGGGAGAGAAGGTGGCTGAAGGACAGATAGGCTATGTTGTTCCAGAATACTAAACATCGACCGCGGCTTACATGCCGAGCTCAACCAAAGCGGAGTCGAAAAATCATACCGGGTGTGCATTCAGTACAGACGGACGTCTCACACGGGCACGGGAGCCAGAAAAACAGCGTTTGAGCAGAGGTTCAAGGGTTAAGACTTACTCTGACATTTGTTTCGGCGGTCATTCCATCCCTACACGGATCAATGTTCTCCCTCCCTTCAATTTCACATGAGCCGGAGCCAAAAGCAAACACAGCCGGAGGGTTATTACTTTGCTCTGCCTGGATCAGTTGGTAACAGGTCTCTGGACACCACAGAAGAGTGCACAGGGAAATGATTCCCCTATTTCTCTCCAAATACCCTTGGGACACTCCACGATGGCTTCACCTGTGCTGCGAAAGCAATTAGTCTGCATCGTGCATGGTTGTCATAACCGAGAACCATCATAAGAACAATGTTCATCTTGGTGCCGGTGGATCGAGTGACCTAAAGGAGCCTTAAAAGAGAAGCTTGTAGCTCCTTTTGTGGTTTTATTCCACATCAGTTGTCCAAGTAAATCAATGGAAAACATCTCTTTATATATTTACAACTTCTAAATAAAGTCATTACTCTTGCTGACATTAGGCTTATTGGATGTGTGTTGTATGGCATGTCGCTTTGGTGCGCTGAGACAATGGAAATTGCACTGTGCTCGATAACTGCAGTGTTTGGGTTAATATAGCTGTAAGTTTATACTTTAATTATAAATACAGTCACTAAGGAATGGCGTTTTTATTCACTTAAAAAAGAACTGTCTACATGTAATTGCTTTACAAAAAAAAAGGTATTAAATGAATATAATAATGAATAGATGATGAAGAAGAAACTCAATTATGATAGCAATTATCTGACAAACTTTCTCGGCTTGTATCAAGGTCATGCAATCAAAGATTTGTTAGACTTTATTAGGCTTATTACTAGCCCATAATCTCGATCAAAATGTTCTTGTATCATGACTTTGTTACACATATAATAAGCGCTGTGAGGAGAGCCCGTAACTCGATTTTTATATTCAGGCTTATGAAATCAAAGGTTTGTGTATCTGAACGGGGGAATTGGATTTGAACTCTATGGTGAAATGTAGGAGTACAAAGCAGTAGATACTAATTATGGTACACCTTTGCATATTGTTCTGTAAACAAAAAAACATGAAATAATAGGGTGTCTTGAGATCACAGTAGTTTGCATCATTACACAAAGGGAACAGAGGGAAACTACATCAGATGATGTAAATATGGGGGCTTATGGGTCATTAATATAAAATGTTTACCACAAAGAAGCTTAACAACAGACTGTAAAATTATACATAATACCACAAAATGCAGTCAACCCCTGCCTGGCTTTTATGTTAAGATGTACTTATAGAATTCATTCAGTCTAATTAATACGTCTTTAGCCCTGTTTGGAAAATACATTTTTGAAAAAATAATTTACTTTGTGTTACATGGGAACACAATCTGAAATGTCAGTTAGTTTTTCTCCACCACCCAAAAGAGAAAATTCCTGACTTGGAAAGTACTGTAGTATTTTAATTTCTATTTAAATCAATCTATTAGAGTTTAAATAGAGAAAATGCTGAAATATTTTGAACATGTTTTCACCAATATATGCAGATTGGCTGCTATTTGATAGGCATTTACGAGCCTTTGGATGTTTAGCACAAAGTATTGTCCTTCTTTCTTTCTAAAAACAGAGAACTGTAGATAACTATGGCCACGTACACAGTCAAAATGTACAACTGCATTTTAATACAGATGTGAAATCCCTAAATTATGATCTGAACAGTGACAAGTTATTGCAACATGCTGTTGCCTATATGCAAATAAAATTACATCGCATCCCCCTTTTACTTTTTGAATTTTAGACATTTAAATATTCCTTAACATATGACACCCTGAGAAACCATTCAAATGGTGCTAAATTCAGTCCATGACAATGAAATGTATCTCTATCTTGTATTATTAGATATAATGTCATTCTGTTCATTCGAGATGCCTTTGTGGAGTTTTGCCAAACCATTAATGAAGATTGATTACAGACACAGAAACAAAGAGGATTTTCAAAAGAGAGCTTAGTGGCAGACTGTTGAAAATATGCTCTTCTGCTCCATTAGATTTCTGATCAACAACCTAATAATCTTCATAATATGTTTTCACTATCACTCAGCTACCACTAAATCCCTCTGAAAGGAAACTATTTAATATATGCCTCATGATCTCTATTACCTTAAACATGTCTGATCTGATCTACAGTAACAGCTTGTCAAATCGTGTTTTGCAGACAGAGAAGTCAGCTTGGGCTTCTGCAACACTGGCAGTTTGAATTGAAGCACATTCGGAAGGGAACAAGCCTGTGTAATGCTGGAGGGGACTGAATTCAGCTCTGCCCGCTGCCAAACAACCACAGAGAAAACCCTTGACCCTAAAGTAATCTCCAGCTATGACACGATGACTTCAGTCCCAGTTGTTTGGTGCGTGTCAGTGTCCTTTAGCAGAGTCGGGGTGATGCTCCATTCAAAGCTTTTCTGTTCTGAATTGCAACAAAAATATCATTCCTAGCAGGGAACAGGACAAGTGTGGACCAAAAACAAATCTCACAAAGGAGAGTTCAAATATTCATACAATGTGATACAAAAATAATGTCCAACAGGATTATAGCTGCATTTAAAAGGGTTAGCTCACAAAAAAAAATTAAAATTCAGGTACTTAGGTACTCACCTCATTTCATTCAAAACAAATATAATATTCTTTCTTCTGTGTAACACACACACACACACAAATGAAGTCAGGCCGGATGTTCACACTGCCTTTAAGTGAATGATGAACAAGGGTTGTCAAATCAAATGACAGAAAAACATTATAAAAGTATCATGGCATTTTTTTCAAATGACTCATGGGTTATATCCCAAGCTTTCTAAAGATAAAGAATTTGTAAGGAATTTTCTGTTTTGCATAAAATGTTCCCTTCTGCCATATATTTTAATTATGACGATGCATATTTGAATTTGGTACACCGCAATCAGTTACGAGACACGTGAGAACCAATAAAGTCTGTGTGAAGTAATTGAATCAATACTTTCACTCAGCTAGAGTGCATTTAATTGATCAAAAATGACAGTAAAGACATTTATAATGTTACAAAAGATTTCAATTTCAAATAAATGCTGTTCTTTTAAACTTTCTATTAGTAAAA
>NW_015625581.1:516304-518032 GCF_001515625.1 Sinocyclocheilus rhinocerous
AATATATATTAAAATAGTTAACGATAAGAAATGTTTCTTGAGCAGCAAATCAACGAAGACTAGAGTAATGATGTCAGCTTTGACATCACAGGATAAAATTAATTAATTAACATTGCAGGGACCAGCCTGCTGTCCCCACGAGGGGACAAAAATATTAAAAATAGTAAATGATCTTTATCGGAAAGTGTAACAATGCAAACAGGTTTTCTGTAAGGGGTAGGTTTAGTGTTAGGGGAAAGAAAATATTGTTTGGTCAGTATAAAGGTAATAGAAGTCTATGGAAAGTCCCCACAATTCACAGAAACAAACATTTGGAGCATAACAACCACTGGATACGATTCAGATTCATTATATGGAAAATGTCAGCGTGAATATTCTGCTAAACATCTCCTTTTGTGTTCCATGGAATAAGAAATAATTAAATCAAGATAGAATTACATTTTGGGGTGAACTATTACTACTTTTAAAAATATATATATTCATGTAGTTTCATATCGTCACGTGAAGGCACTATTCACAAAAAAAGGGCATTTTTTTGTAAATGAGATTCTGAACATCGAAATAAAAATGAAACCACTGTGTCAAGCGCACATTATCGCAGGCTAAGAGGGAATAACGAGAAAGTGAGGAGGAGTGTCAGGTCACAATCATTCTGAATGATGTCTCTGCAATTTCAGTCAGCAGGAATTCCAGCAGTCTTCAATATTAGGGCGGCTCAGTAACAGTCACACTGCAGCGCACTTCATCATGGTTAGGGCACCAATTTGCCTGCCCATCTACGGATGATCAGTTCTCAAGGCACTAACGCATTTAGGCTCAGCTAGCCTCACATTAACAACTTAAATCCAAATACTCTTTTGGTCTCAGCTCAGTGAGTGATGAAAGAGAAAAAGTGGTGGAAAAACGCAGCGCACGTTTGCCCAGGCATGACAGCTCTAAGAGGGACAGTGCAGTAAATCTCAGGTTCAACGTTTGCTAGATGAGAGGCTACGGTTAATACTCCCTGATTACCAACACGAAACTTTCACAAAACCTCCAAAGCCATTAAATCTCGGCACACACACATTTAGAAGATTTAGCAAAACGAGTGCTTTGTGTTGCCTTCCAAATGTGAATTCAAGGACTGTTTGTCCTGATCGATTGGCCTCACTTTTCTGATTGAAGCCACTGAAGTTATCAAAAAGGAGGTTGATTAGCAAGCCCACGCAAGTTGATGACACAGCACAATCAATTTGCTTTGCTAAACACTTCTTTCAGAGAATCTCTATTCTTTTAATCTGAAGGAGAAGTTTGGCATCTCCCGCTTCAGGGTTGTGTGCAATTCAGAAGTGAAATGATAAAGCTTTTTAAATTTCAATTCAATTCACAGATTTGAACTGAGGTAGCAAACAGGATGCAGAATTGTAATGTGGAAATAAAAAAGAATACAATACAATACAATACAATACAATAAAATAAAGAATAAAAAAATCATTAACTGCCATAAATAATTGTATATTTCATAATTTAGTATTTATGTAATTTGTTATAGTATTTATTAAAATAATTTAAAATAAATGAATGTACCTTAATTATAGGATTCATATTATTATATTATATTATATTATATTATATTATATTATATTATTATATTAGGTCCCACTTTATATTAAAGGGGTCATATGATGTTGCAAAAAAGAACATTATTTTGTGTATTTGGTGTAATGACATGTGTTTATGCGGTTTTAG
>NW_015625581.1:518094-530575 GCF_001515625.1 Sinocyclocheilus rhinocerous
TAAAATAAAACAATAAAAGTAAAATGAAATCAATAAAAGCACATTTATTAATTAAAACCAGTTATATTAAATATATCACTATAATAAACGTGTTCAATAAATATTCAGAGACATCTTTCTAAAAATTCAAAATCTCATTAATGATAAAGAAGACTGTTCATGATTTCTGAATATCATCCAACCCTCTCCTAAATACAGAAAGCGTACTACAGCTTCAAAGAAATGCTGTCTTGTAGATGCTTTCTAAAGAGTTTGAGAGCTTTCAAATGAATAAGCAATGTCCTTCATTAATAGTAACACAACAGAGTAACATCAAACAATAAATTCTAGACTCATATGCTGCATAGCTCTTTCTGAGCTCTCTCATCCACACAGTTGTGTAATTCTTTTCTTTATGACTTTCAAACAGAGAAAGAATAGCTCTGGCTGGCCGGCGGCGGTCCATGGCCTAGGTTTACAGCGGTGCCTCGGCTCATTTAGAGCTGAAAATCAGTGACCTCAGAAAGCAGACCAATCAAACACTGATACGCCCTCGTAAACTGTCAAACTGGGGCTTCTCACCCTTGCAGCCTTCGGCCCAGCAGATTTATTTCCACTTTATACAAACACTTTCCACACTGAACCTGTATTGTTTTAAAAATAGAAAGAGAAAAGAAAGGTAGGTCTGCTGTGGCTTGCAGTTGTAAGTTTCCTGTGACGTTCAAGTGGCTATATGTCAGTGTCTATTAGGCGAGCGGGTGATGGCGGGGTCTGGCTGAAGGGAGGAAATGTCAGAGCCTGGCAGGGATGAGCCCAACTGCTGGGAGGTGTGAGGAGGAGATGATTAACCACTTCCCTGCTGTGTCCTTAATATGCTTTCAAAGGCCTGGGAATACTGACTGAAAAAGAAAGTCCAATGCTAAATACCATTCTCTCGCTGCATAGGTTTTGGCCTCAAATTCCCCACCTGTCACCGTTTGAAGTGGTGCATAGGCCAAAGAGGCAATTACCGAGCCCACCAGAGGTTAAGTGGGTCCTGCCATAAGATGAATTGGTGTTCTGCTGCAGTATGAATTTATACAGAAAGGCCGATTCTTAGATCTGCAACATAAGAAAACAAAAAACACACAAACTCCCACAACTGCATGCAGGTGGTGTCACTTGTACATATTAAAAGCATAAAGGGACAGTTCAGCAAAAATGAACATTCTGAAATGTTAAGACGATGAATTTTAAGTCGTTTTTCATGCTACTGTGACGTCATTGCAAGAAAGCCTTTGACTTTTTGACACGACGAATTTGCTCTGAAATCTTTGCTAATTTAGAGAAGAAACTGCAAAAACAACCCTTTACATTGTTATTGATATTTCAACATGAATATTTACTAAACTTAAGAAACTTATGTGTTTTCAAAATGTTGTGCTTGCACGTTTTTGTTATACATTGAGCACTTTTGTAGTTTATGTAAGTCTAATAAAGACTTCTGAAGACGTTTTATAAAAGGACATAGGCTTTTGTCCTCGTTTACTATATTTTTTTATAGTACAATTATATTTGATTTAAAATAATTGAATGCAATGATTAAGTTATTTATTATGATAACCATAATACATAAAATACCTCAAATACCTGCTGTAGACATTTGTATTTTTTAAGACATTTAAAGTGGGAACAGATATTGATCATTATTCAAATTAAATTTATTTTGTTAACATAATTTATGCATATTATTTTATATTATCGTAATAGTGTAATTTATGTTTATATACATATTCTCATATATTAATTTTAATATATAACATGTTTAATTTATTAACGTGTTCACTGTTGTAAAATTTACACTATTGCCAGAACTTTAAATAACTTACCATTAACCAAACAAAGTTTTTACCATAGCATTACAGTCTTTTCCCATTAAAATTATGATCTTTTTTTTTTACAGTAGAGAATGACGAGGATGAATAATGACAGAATTTTCATTATTGGATAAATTGTTTATTTCAAATTATTTCATAAATAATTGCCTAATATGAGTGGTCCAAATGTACTCAGAATGTTAATTTGGTATCTGAGAGCAAACACACGCATTCCTGTTTTGTTTTTCCTCTATTCAGAACCAGCAGAGTAGGACACAGCTATTTAAAAGTGCCAACAGGGTGCGTTCAAGAGAACAGGCATTTAAATATGAAAATGAAATGAGGAGCCGCGTGGCCGTGTTGCCTGTAGATAAAGTCTCACACTTACAGCCGTGAGCATACTGATGGAAATGGCCCGGGGTTAATGAATATTGACACAGAATAATCTTCCCAGCCAGGTCGCAGGTGCACTCTCCCAGTCACATTTAACTCTCTGGATCTGACAAGCACAGATCAAAGGCAGACTCAGACTCAGAGACCGATCAAAACCTGATGTCACACAGCCGCTTAAGGATTCAATCCAGACTGAGGCATTTTACAACCAACTGTCTTGCCAAGAGGAAAATTGCTTTTCGCTTCTTGTTTGTTTTTTATAAAATGAAAGTCCTCAACAAAGAATAGGCTATACAAATCTGACAAAACACAATTAAAGTGCGTGTAATTGAAGTATGTAATTTCTGTTCCCCTACCATCACCAAAGAGAACTGCAAAAATAATGAAATCAGAACTACTTACTATTTTTATATGGCAGAAACCATAAGAGAAGTATGCTTGTATGCTTTTCAAATTCAACCAATGACTGTTTTCAAACAGGTTTCTAAAACATTCCCCTTTCTGCCATTGGTCAGTCTACAGACCTCATGCCATAAAGTGCAACAGTGCCTGCCCACTTTTTTTTTTTTTTTTTTTTTTTTTGAAGTTTTTTTTCCCATGCTGTTAAAGTAACTAGGGATTCTGGACACATTGCACTATCCTTGTTTCTGGAAGTATTTTCAAAAGTCTTTGTTAAAAAGATATAAGCCATGAACTAAACCAACTAGTTGTAAAGTGAACCACAACATTACAAACTCTGATTTTAAGCAAAAACAGATTTGGTGGTATAAATTAATGTATTTACATTGATTTAGCAATATTATCTTTTTTTG
Organism: Sinocyclocheilus rhinocerous; assembly: GCF_001515625.1. Classification (NCBI taxonomy): domain Eukaryota; kingdom Metazoa; phylum Chordata; class Actinopteri; order Cypriniformes; family Cyprinidae; genus Sinocyclocheilus; species Sinocyclocheilus rhinocerous. The sequence goes on from NW_015625581.1 coordinate 521,135, forward strand.
ACTTGAATAAATCCAGTTAATTTAGATGCTACCATTAGGTTAGGTTTTAGTGTAGTTTTCACCAGGAATTCTACTGTTACACATGACTATTTAATACAAACATAAATCATTAAAGTGGGCTAATGACTTCGACAAAGTATATATACCACTGATTAACAACGTAGCTCACAGTTATTGTGTTTAAAAAAAAAAAAAACATCTGTTCCCCTATGGAGGAAATTAATGGGAACCCCACCGTTGCACTCCATTGGTAGAGTCAATGTACCTGTGTTGGGCTGGTCAGGGCTAAAATGAACATCATTACAGAGCCACAGTATTTATTTAAAACATTTATGCACCTAAACCTACAAATGGCTCACTAAAAGTGTCTCTGTATATTAAACTAGGATAGGAGAAAATATTGAAACGTTTAAAAACTACACACACCAAATTGGTCAACCAATTACAATATGCGCAGCGGTCAATGTGAAATGCAGCGTACAAGACAAAGTGTGTAATCAATTCAGCCAACAAAACAAGAGGCCCAAACAAGTCCATAATATTGGATGAAAAGATAGTGGCCTCATTAGATATGGCTAAATTTGTGCTCTTTGCATCGCTAATGTTCCCAGTAACAATTAGACGCGTTGATCAAATTCATCTGTGTATTGGTACAGACTAATTAAACCAAAACGCTGGCATAAATAAGCCAGAATAACTGCGAAAACGAAGTTGGGTGGCTGGAGAGGAGATCAATTCTAATGCTAGTCTTGTCTGAACACCATTCAGATGCAAACGCTTCTGTGGATGAATGCGAAGGGGAATTTGCTAACAACGAGCTGCCTATACTCTAATGCAAGTCTTAGACGATCTGTTCATCTGACCACGTAACCGCCATTTGTTTTGACAAACCAAAGCGATAGACAGTAGTTAACAATACCTGTGGGACCTGTTCCCTTGTTCTGTTTTAGCAAGCAGTCGGGTCAAATTAACCCAAGCCCTCCAGACGGCACTGAGTACACAAATGCTACAAAGGCCATTAATTAAATCCAGGTACAATCTTTGCAAACTGATACAAATAGCTGAGATGTAGAGAGCACTCAAATGGCTACACAAACAGCCGTGCAGTGACCGTATCCAAGGCTATATCATTAGTTTCTATTAGACTTTTCATTAGCAACCCTAAGTGGACCCAAAGAGGGAGGCTGTATTTCATATCACTGGTTCCTTTGGTCCGTTGGGGGGAAACCAGACCACAGCTGCTTTATTACAAGAGCCAATCTGCTGGCGATTAATTAATTTCTTTCAAGAGAGGCACAGAGATTCTCTATGGTGTAAATTAACACTGAAAACAGAGTGGTTGATGAGAAAGAAATCCCTGTCGATCATATTGTATCCGCTGGGGCTGTAGCACAGAGGTGCTGTCGATACCTGCCGCGGCCACATTCAGCAAATTTAAGCAGGAATGCGATTTGATATAGCTGATACAGCAGTTGAATAAACAAAGTTATTACTGAGTAACTTACCCTATAGATGTTCCTCCAGTGAAGACATTTCCAAAGTTACAGAATCAACACATGCATGGTGAATCGTTGTATTTGAACAAATCATTTGAGTGAATGATTCAATCATAAAGAAAGTCACTTGTTTAGTTACAAATGAATCTGCGTTTCTGAACGAATCTGTTGAGTAAATTATTCAATTAGTCACTCATGATTCTGAATCAATCAGTGTTTTTGAATGAATGAGCTTTTTCAAAATAGTTTAAATCATTTAAAAGAATGATTCAGTGACTTACTTTTAAAGACAGTTACTTGTTGCCAACTAGACTAAAAATCCCTGTCAAATTGGTTGTGTAAATGATTCAGTCACTCACTCAAATATGTTTCTTACTTGCATGAATCAGCATTTTATTCACAGTTTATCAGGTTTACATTTTTTTATATGACATGGATCCACTGATTCAGAAAGCTTGCATGCATTATTTGCAAGAAAAATCATTTGAGTGAATGATTCAATGTATCATTCATAAAATTCCATTACAAATGAAACAGGTTTTTGAACGAATTGCTTGAGAAAATGACTTGTGACTCATACTTGTTTCGTTCTTGAATCATTCAACGTTTTTGCATGAATCAGTTGAGGGAATGATTCATTGATTCATATGTTTCATTCCTGAATGAATCAGCATTTTTAAATTAATTTGAAATAATGGTTTTCTTAAGCCCGGCTCACACTGTGCGATTTTGGCCACGATTTGGTCGTCTGAGCCAAATTTAGAAAATCCTAAAAGATTCCTATAATCCTAGGCTAAAATCTGAAGTCTTTGATCATTAGTTTGACATGTTCACCAACAGCCGATTAATGACCGTTGAGATCAAATTTTACCTCCGACGAACTTCTGGCAGTGTCAGAAGATTTGGCGCACAGTCCTGCAGTGAGACACCTCCTACGACGAACGTCAAACTGTCTTCGTTTTTCAAGACAAGCCATTATCAGAATTAATGCTAGCGATTTCTTCTAACCGCATAAACTCCGGCGCTCTCGGCCTCCGCTCACGGAATTCATATGATTCGTTGCCTTTGCTATGATAAACACCGGTTGCGCTGCTGTTTTCATGTGGGTGTGTAGTGCTGCTTGAACTATTCTGCATAAATACGCCGGTATTGCCGTCATTCATATACTTTTAATGATAACCAACATTACAATCCCGCGTGCAATGCAGCTCGCAGTCACTGAACGTGTATGGGTTGATAATGTAGAACTCCGGACAAGTTTTCTTGCGCGCACCCGTTTTTAACGCGTCTTGACTGTCGTACAGTCTGACATTAATGACAACTGAGATCCCACAGTGTGACATGATCATCATGTTCGTACAGTCTGACAAGTACAATCCTAAAGGACTTCGCACAGTGTGAGCCCGGCTTTACTTACTTCTAAAGACTTTGTTCTTACATACTGTTAGGATGATGTAACCTTCAGAAAGAATCACTAAAAAATCCAACACAATAACTCACAGACTAACAGATTGTTTGGTGTAAAATGTTAAAGTGAGAAGCATCCATTCAATTCAAAACACTTACCATGTATGTAATATTTGCAAGTAAGATCTGTTGAGTGAATTATTCAGTGAATCAGTCACAAACGTATTTCAATATTAATGAAACAAGGTTTTTTTTTGTTACAAATTGGTTGTGTAAATGATTCAGTCACTCACTCAAATATGTTTCTTTCTTGAATGAATCAGCATTTTTAAAGGGGTCATATGATGAGATTTAAATTTTTCCTTTCTCTTTGGAGTGTTACAAGCTCTTGGTGCATAAAGATCGTTTGAAAAAAATTACTCAGTGACTCACTTTTAATGACAGTCACGTGTCGCCACCTATTGGCACAACGATAGAACCTTCAGAAAGATTAACTGAAAAAAGGCAGAAAGGCTCTTCTATGTGATGTTCAAACAGTATACCAGACATACCACTGACCTTGAGCAAGAGCAGGTTGTGGCAAATCAATCTTTGATTGGCAGGGACAGGACTGGACTGACCACTTTCTAATTAGACACAAGAAGGAGGCACAGGCCAGAAAAAGGACATAAAAATGACCACAGCACCTCTTTTCTGCTCTCTAAAAAAGAATGGTTCTTTTATTGCTACCCTTGCTTGCAACCTTTGAGCTTCATCACTATACCTTTCAGTATTACTTTGTGGTGTGCTAATGCCAAAACCAAAACACTCAAGGTCAAACACCTGAGAGCAGCTGCAGGCAGTCTTCCCATCCAATATAGCGGGCTTTAATTCATCTGCCAATGGAAGAAAATAAGGCTTCTGGCTTATTTGTGTGACTTTTTTGTAGGTTTTGTAGGAACTGTTAAGAAATCTAGACACATCCAAGCGCTGGGGAACATGATTTGTGGCTTTGTGCGTTTGCTGAAGGTTTTGGAAAGCAGGGCAAAAAAGCAGTGAAACAAGTAGCAATTATGTGTTGAAATTGAGATGGAATCTAATTTTAATCATCTGTTGAAAGGCTCATTTACACTATAACCTTGGTGAAGAGATACCAGACAGTGGAGAGTAGGGCGCGTAGACAGCCTCTTCAGCTGGAATGACCAGTCTTTGAACTACTGGTCCACAATCACTAACAACAATGGAAATATTGTGGACTTTATACTTTCTGTAACTCCTCTATGTTCATACACTAGTGTAGGGTTATAGAGTTTGTAAGTTAAATAATAAAACACAATTGATTAGACAGATTTAACCCTACCTGATCTCATTAGATAGAATTTGTAAATGACATTAATTGTCTTGTTTGTTTGGACATACACTGAAACATAAAAAATATATTAGCAGCTTTAGAAAAACAATCTTAACAAAACTTTTAGGTCATTTCTCTTACCTTCACAAACAAATTGTGATTCATTTAATTGTTTAGATTCAGGCTGATATTTTGGGTGTGACTCATAATGATTTTGACTATAGTATATATTATACTATATATCTTGTAAATGCAGGTTTAGACATGACAGAAATTACTTCTGCTGGAGCTGAAAGGACTGTAGGGGAATGTACTATGAAACTACAAGGAAACAGCACAATATAAATATATAATTTTATTATATTTTTCTTACAAAATACCTTATAAATTTTTATGCAAATGTTCTTACAAAATAAATTCCTTACACATTTTCTGACAAAATCCCTTAGATATTTTCTTACAAACTTCCTTATAATAAATAAACAAATATAAATAAATAATTAACTATTATTTACAGATCCCCAAGCAAGCAATACGGCCAGACACTAATATTGCTGCTTCAAGTCAAGGTGGCAGATGCTACCAGGACTTGCAGGGCCTGCAATACAGTAAGGCGTGAGTGGACTGATGGAAAGGCCACTCTTGTCCGTCCGCCAGACGCAAAGCTGACTGAAGACAGAAAACAACAGGGTGGCTGTGACAGGAGTTGTTTTCTGATGTTCTTTGTGTCTTACTCTGTGACCTGAAACAAAAGATAAATCAGCATTATTTGTCTAAATACATTACATTTAGAGTAAAATGATTTTAAGTTAATGGCGACTGATGATCAAACTTATCCAACAAAAAGCTAAACTGCTGTGACAGGAGTTGTTTTCTGATGTTCCTAAGGACATCATGTATGGCGAGCTCGCCTCCGGCACCAGACCAACAGGCAGACCAGTGCTCCGGTACAAAGACGCCTGCAAGCGTGACCTGAAAGCCGGAAGCCTGAATCCTGCAGACTTGGAAGCTGCTACCGCAGACCGAGTCGGCTGGCGGCTCGCCGTAAGGACCAGCACAAAGCTGAGCGAGGGAAGGAGAGAGGACCAGTGGGAGGAGAAAAGGCAGCGCAGACGGCAGAGGGTAGAGTCAGTGCCCACAGAAGCAGCCTCAGGCTTCACCTGTGGTAACTGCAACAGACTCTGCTGCTCTCGTATTGGACTGTTTAGCCACAGCAGGCACTGCAATTCCACAACAGACTGACCCGGGCGCAGATACTCCATTGTCTCTCGAGACAGAAGGATGCCGATTTGATTTTGACTCTGTGACCTGAAACAAAAGATAAATCAGCATTATTTGTCTAAAAACATTACATTTAGAGAAAAATTATTTTAAGTTAATGGCGACTGATGATCAAACTTAACCAACAAAAAGCTTAACTAGTCTTAGACTCCGTACCTTAAACCAGTCGTGGAGATGCATCTTGTCCAGACTGAGTCTCTTCTGTGGATCAGGTTGCAGACAATCACAAATCATCTGGCAGCATTCTGTGCAAAAAGACAAGAAAGTCATTTGATTATAAACTTATACTTTACATCTGTTCTCTTTGTAGCTATTGGTCCTTTTTGTATGACCTGGAGTTCATTGTTTGATGAAGATCTCACCTTTTGACAAGCCAGGTGTGGTCCAGAGGTTCACAGTGATCATGTGTCGGTCGTAGAATGTAGGACATTCCCCGCACAGCATTTCATACAGGATGAACCCTAGTGTCCACACTGTGGTCGGCTTTGCGTGGTACCTGCCCTTCATGTTGAACTCGGGTGGACAGTACGGTCTTGTGCCTGCAGGAAAGATGTCTGATGTTTAATACATTACTGCAGCATGTTGAGTACATACAAGACGTGTTTCTGTGAGATAATTAATAAAGCACTTCATAACACATACCACTAAAGGATTTGAAGGCAGAATTCTTCATGAGCGCACCGCACCCGAAGTCAATTAATTTGACCTCCATGGTGTCCTGGTTCACCAGAAGGTTCTCCAATTTTAAATCACGATGGAAGACGCCACGCTCACAGCAAGTTTTAGCGGCATCAATGACCTGCCGCATAATATTTCGTGCCGTCCCCTCGTCAAGGCTTCCTCCATGGTGATCCACAAAACTAAACAAGTCCACGCAAGGCACAGGGCGCTCCATGACCATCACGTAGTGGTCTGTGTCGTCCTCCCAGTCAAGCAGCTCAATGATCTGGGGAACGCTGGGGCCCTTATTGGCCATGAGCATCAGGCCAATCTCCATGGGGAGACGTTTGGGATGACCAGGCTAAAAGAAAGAAAACATGATGCTTAGGTGGAGGTGGTTTCCAAAATAATTCACAAATAAAAACAGTTTGCCTAGTAAAGCTCAATTGTAGTCTGTGGCTAACATTAATATAGGATGTGATAAACTGAAAACAGTGAATAAGAGACAATAACATAGAGAATGCAGTCTACTCACCAATCTGATATATGGCATGTCTGGCATCTTCTTTGAACATTTCACAGCCACCTAATCAACAAAACAAAGAATTAACAATTAGCATGTGCAGATAGTTGATATCACACCAGTCATAAATCCTAAACAGATATGCTAAGTTTTTAAGTGAAGAAAATTGATACCTTAAGTCCATCATTGCAGCGAGTCCCTTCATAAACACTACCACATCCTCCTTCACCAAGCATGCGGCCGATTTTATACTGCTTGCGAATGTGGCCTATTAACAGACAAACAATTGTGGTTAGTATGAAATGCAATTTTATATTATACTGTATATATAATGGTTTATAATAACAGTTTCTAATTCTCAGATTTCTTACCCTTGTCCAGGATGTCCTGCACGAGCTGTTCCTCAGTAGTGAGGAGGACTTCCTCTCTCCCTGCCTCTGTTCTCCCTCCATCATTCTCAACAGCACTGACAGGTGCCTCATCAGACCTGGTGGGGGTGTCTTTGGGTTGTACACAGAGTTCGTGTACACTCTGGCCTATTAACAGATTGAGATGCAGTTTTGAATTGATATCCTAACAAAAGTAAACTTTAAAAAATGTATACTGTTACTCTAAAATGTTTGGTGTGATAATGTTAGCAGTGTTTTTTTTTTTTCTTAATGAAAAGGAAGAATAACAGAAGTTTCTGTAATTAAAGAATCAGGCATTTATCAATATTTGCATCATCGTGACATGTTTTTGTGATTGTACCATCGCTATCTCTCCAGTGTGTTCCCGCCTCTGTCCCGTATTTCTCCTCAGCTTTGGCCAGGTCATAAGTTCCCGTTCTTGGGGAAGGAAAGTGAAGAGCGGCCCACTTCCAGACGCTCTTCTGCTTTCTCCCTCCATCGGTCTCAAGAGCACCAACAGCCGCCGGTTGACGGTTCTCCGTCATGATGGGGGAGTCTTTGGGTTGTACACAGGGTTCGCGTACACTCTCCAAACCAATCGCTTTTTTTAGTTTTGAAAGCAGTCCCATGATAACACCGTTTGTCAGTCGCTAACAGTCGCTACCAAATACTCCAAAACTTCAGCCCACAAAATGAGCAAGTGATTTTCATGCCTTTAAATACCGTAACAGGCGAATTGTGACGTCATAACGGCTCGCGCGGAATGGAATACAAAAAATAAATTTAAAAATCCGTCACGTGGTCTTTTCGAACGATAACATTCATATCCAATGATGTTTAATACTAACGATATAATTTGTTGTATCGTTTACATCGCGGGTTGTAAATATAGCAGTTTTATCAATTTTATGACACCATAAAACCATAAAGAAATATGAGAAAACATAAGCCCTCTTGTATTCTCGTAAACACAGCGGATAATTGTAAGCATTGCATGATTATAAAGTGAGTTTTAATATCAAATATCATATTGATTTTATAAAGCAGTTAAATAAACAATAAATTAATATTAAGTGTCTTACATTTAGGAAAATGATGGTCCAAACAAAGTCAGCATTGAGCAGCTGGTCATCTCCAAGCAAACGCAGCGTTTCCTTTATGAATGAATGTGCGTTTTTGAACGAATGTTTTTGAACAGTCACTTGCTTCATTCCTGAATGAATCAGTTTTTTGAAGAATAAATTGAATGAATGATTCAGTGACAAACGATAGTGACTTGCCGCTACTGGCCGTTTTAGTTTAATTTTTAAAGCATCAATATTTAATATTTCTATATTCATAACTTTATAGTTAATGCATTGAGTTCATAACATTGTTATTATGAGTTTAAAAGCTTTCATGCCACCTCTGAGCCTAATTAAACAGTCTGTAAATATTCCCAAATGTCACTCTTGTGTTCTTCTGTGCCACCGCTGTAGTGCAAAGATGAATTTTTATATAGATTTTTTTAATTGATATTGATTTAATTTGATTGCAACTTATGCTTCCTGATTGTGTCTTATTATTATATTATTATGTTATATTATTATTTAATGTATTAATTAAAATAAATGAAACACAGGGTGCCTTTGATCTTGATATAAAAAAATGGTTTACAGAAAACATTCAATATGTTTAGTGTTATTATAGATTATAAAGGTATTTAAATAAATCTGAAAGGTCCAGAAATAAATTAAATAAATCTGAAAGGTTTTTTTAATAAATCTGAAGGGTCCACCACTGATGATGATGCTATTGTCAACCTCCCCACAACCAATCACCATTAGCGGCAGGAGGCGGGACCTGTGAATTACAACATCCTGATTGGCCTACAGTTGAGAAACATACAGTAGATCCTTTTAGATAGAAAGAAAAAAAAAGGAAAGAAAACAGAATAAGAACATCTGCTCCTGCCAGTGGCGGCTCATCAGTGGAGGCACAGCTTCCCCATTATTTTGAGGTGAAACTGGGAGGAGGACGATTTAATGTTAATAAAATTCACAATTCATTTCAGTTCATGTCTCAGAATGTGTATTTTTTGTTTGTAATTTCACAGCTGTAATACCATAACGTGAAAGCGCCACTTTTATATCACGAATGTGCCGAATCTGCTGATGTAATTACAACCACTAGGTGATGGAGAAGGGGAGGGGGAGGCCAGGGGAGAGCTGAGCTCTCCTGCCTCCGTTGGTAAAAAAAATTAGCCAATCACCATCGAGTGTTCACTTTCAGCGCTGAGGAGTGTTGAGAAAAGAACCCTGGCAAGGGAGGCTAGCCTCCTTCTGATATATCAACCAATCATCAAAGAGACGTAAA
>NW_015625581.1:531812-535417 GCF_001515625.1 Sinocyclocheilus rhinocerous
TAATAATAATAATAATAATCGGCAGGGATCCCAAACCAATACAATTAGTGTGCCTCCTCTATTTTAAAACCCACGAGTCGCCACTGGCTCCTGCAAGACAAGAGCCGAGTATTTCCTCCAGTAGGTAATGTTTGCATCTTAGAGCACAATTAATGGAAATTACATTATTTGTAATGAAATACTTGAGCTCTCCTGCCCTAGCCAAGGTTTCCCAGATTAGAGAGAGCCCTTCAAGGTCATGAATGTGACACATCTGTGCACCGCTCCTCCGCCGGGACCATGTTTAACAGCTAGAAACACCAACAACACACGTGTAGGTGAGAGCTATGAGTGTCTGTATGCATGTGTGTGCACACATGGAGTTCAAAAGTTCACACTGAACTGGGACTCAAAATCTAGTTAAAACTTGGAAATAAAGAAGCTTTAGAAGATTTTTGATGAAACTCCTGTATAGGTGCTGCTGCCATTAATGCAAAATTTGTTTGATGCAAACAAATCTGAAGATATTCTGACATAGTTCTAATTATTTTTTAGTTCACTTAAATTGGTATGCTGAAAAAAACTGTATGGTAGGGTAGAGTGGGGGAAAACGCCCCCTACTGTTTTTCCCAAAATAACCACAAGATAAAGTCAAGATACATTTTTATTGTAATTATGGACTACGTTGACAAGAGTGATGTAGAAATTTTCACCATGAAGCTTACACTGGTGATGTACCGAAGAGAAAACGGATTTCACAGTAAATGATCTAATTTTCAGCAGTAAGAAAAAAAGTGTTTTAAAGCTTGTTGTTTTGTAGAACATCACAGTTATATATGATATGAGAACAGTAGTGCCTGTAGATAGGGAGTACGTGTTATCTAATAAAAATATAATTATATTTTCAGAATGACATAATTTTTTTCTCAAGCATAGTCTGTGGGGTAAAACGCCCCCAGGGAGCAATGGGCAATTACTGTAGTTATTTCTGTTCTGAACATCAAATCCTTTGTTTTTTCCATCAAATGTATTCTACCTAGTTGGTTGAATCAAAATATTTGGACATTATATTTAAAAATTACCTCAAGTTAGCATCAGGTAGCTAGTTAGCTAGCCAGTTAGCATCAGCTAACATTTTTTTTCAAATGGGCTATCATAATTTTGTAATTTATAATTGTTGATTATATTCTTTTTTTCTTTTTTTCTTCTTTTTTTTAAGCTAAAACTGTCTGTACTCTGATTTTGCTGTGAAATGTTTAAAGCAAATTGCTTTGTCAGACTGGGGGGCATTTTACCTAACCCATGGGGGCGTTTTGCCCCATAGGTGGGGTAAAACGCCCAATTGGTACAAATTTAATTTTTGTTAAAAATCTAATAACATGAAAACTCTGGACATTTTTCATACTTGGTTTATAATTTATGTCAGTGTCACTAAAACTATGATAACTTTTCTGAACACATTTAACCTTTGTTTTACAGAAAAAAATTACACAGTCATTAAGGGGGCGATTTCCCCCACTCTACCCTGCCTACTGCATAGTTATAAAGAATATTGAAATTAACTGTACTATCAAGCATGATCAAATTACTTTCTGATGCTTTTTAAGGAAGTAAATCGCCAGTAAATAAATCCCATAGACAAGGAGTAATTAATGTTTCAGAGTAAATGTGTAACTTCAGTTAATTGGGGATATTGAGATGGTTTGATGCCAATATTAGGTTGCCGTGGGCATCATTTAATGGTGGACTCCAAAGAAGTGTCAGAGAAGGTCGTCTCTCTCAGTCAGCAAAGGTTGGTTAATATGTCAGTACAGAAATCATTAGTCTGGAGAATGCTAGATGCCCTGAACTTCTTAACCCTTTTTCCCCAAATGGTTTTTCATTTGGTGTAGAAGAGCTTGGAGGTCAGTGATATTATATCAGTTAATTATGAGAACTAGAGCAAAAATCTAAGGCAAAAGCGCAGCAAACTCAATAGGAAATTATCATAGTTCACATTATTCACATATACAAAACCATTTCAAAGCTTTGACAGAATTTGCATGTTTTCTATTACTCATGGGGCATTGAAAAAGCAAAAAGGATTAAGAGTTTTTACCTTTCTACACGAATATGCAAATCAACATTATAATAACAAACTGCAGACATATCATCATCCCTTTGAGGCTTTTAAAATTACCGCAGGGATCAATACTAATAAACATAAACAATAAATAATGTCAGCAAAATGAAGTTGTGAAAGTGTAGGCAATTCCCGAAGCTGATTTCATTTCCGTCTCCCTCTCATTTTGTCAGACGCTTCATTAAGACACTTTCATTTAAATGGACTGTCTCTGGCTCAGATTTACACATTCCGCACAGATACTTGAGACATTTCCTCAGGATCATAATGTTGTGTTCTTTATTTATTAGTGACATAAACACTGTAATCGCTGCAGCTTTTACAACAATTGCAGTTTCTACAACCGAGAATGACGATATAAAAGGCTCAGCAGTATCAGAATGCATTTTACTGTATGGTATTGTAATAAAACAGCCAATCATAGAGCTGCAGTACAGTCAGGTATGGTGGAATATATGTGGATTAACTCAAGATATGGGTGATAATGCATAGATCCCTTGGATGATAGCGATACTGCCTAGTCATAATCCATGCTATGTGAAGATAAGTGCATGGAAATAGGAGGTTAATATAGTGTCACAAATGTGTTGATTTGGGAAGATTCCGACTTTACGACAGAGCAGACTTCCTTATGCAACATATACAGAAAGAAAAGCTTTCGGTAAGCTGCAGTGTTGGGAGTAACGCGTTACAAAAGTAATGCATTACAGTAACTGATTACTTTTTGCAGTAACGCAGTAGTGTAAGGAATTACAAATCAATTTTCAGTAATATTTTACTCGGTACATATTCAGTAACGCATGCGTTACAACACACTTTTAGCCCAAAATGAAATTGTTCAAAGAAAAAAAAAACAGCAAGACAGAGACATTAAAGAATCAAAAATGCTGCAAGTAAGTTCTATTTCCTGTTCGTGGTCAGTCAATAGTCGCGTGTGGTGTCCTAGTTTGTAAATAAAGACTAAACGACAGCTTCTGATATATTTGTTTAGCGATTTATTTCATTCATCTCCCTCTCGCTGGTGGAACTTTGTATTGTGTGAAGTAGTCCAGTGAAGGCGTGTTTAGGGCAGGTTTTACAGGAGTGCCGCGAGGCTACTAGCCCGACAGTGGAAACGCGGCATGATTTCGGCCTCGCTGTAAGCCCTGGCTCGCACTGGCCAGTGGGAAAAGCGGCTAATGGGTGAAGATGGCAGAAGACTGTACATGCGCGAGATGGACGTATGCGCATCTTGTCATGGCATTAGAGTTTACATATAGTCCTGTTGTGTCTAATATGAATAGACCCAAGCTATTCACAGATATTGCCAGATAATCCCTTTACCTCTACCATACTTTTAACAGACTTGGATCGTTTGAGATTCTGGCTGTCATCCTTTCTTGCATTGTCTTGAGCCTTCACTTTGCCAATTATAAGCTATATTGTTAGTAGCCTGGATAGCCCACAGTCATTATGCTACACCATATCGCCCTCTACTGGATGTAAAATGCTCTGCAGTACATTT
>NW_015625581.1:536723-546468 GCF_001515625.1 Sinocyclocheilus rhinocerous
TTAATATGTGCTTAATTACTACTAATAAATGGCTAATATTCTAGTAATATGCATGCTAATAAGCAACTAGTTAAGAGACCCTAAAATAAAGTGTTACCTTAAGTTCTACTTCTGTAGTTATTTTGGTAAAAGTAACTCAAATGTAATACAGGAGTCATGTAACGCATTACAATTCTGAGACAGTAATATTGTAAGGTAAGGAATTACTTTTAAATAACAGTAACAAGTAATCTATAATGTATTACAGTTTGGAAGTAACTTGCACAACACTGGTAAGCTGTCACTATTTGTGAAAATAGATTTCCGTGTTCTCAGTGTAAACAAACAGGTGCTTTCCAACAAATGTTGGATTGACTCTGTTATTGAAGACACAGTGCAGAATTCATTGCTGAGACAAGCAATGACAAATATAACAGCTTGTAAAGTCCAAAATCATTATCGTGGTTGGCTCATTTACGTAGGGGAAAAGCGGCACTGTGAGTTTATTGCCCAAATACCTTCCAAACACAATGTCAATTACCTTACAAACAATGGCGACACAATGAATTTGCAATTAGTTATGTAAATGTGGTTTTAAACGGTGAATGTTTTGGTGATGAAAATGAAAATTATGAACATTTGGAAGTCACCTCCTGAAAGTTATCTTTGAAAAGACTTGATTTAAATTGTTTCTTAATTTATGCTGCAAAGAAATTTTGAATTTGCATTTAGGAAATAACAATAGGGTGATAAGGCTAAAAAAAAATCATGATAAATTTTCAGGTGTTACCAGGTACCTGGAGAAAGCTGTTAGCATCCCAATCATCTCACTGGCAGTTACTCAGCTGATGCAGGACCTCCAGGGAGCATCTTTGCTCATGGAACCACAGAACATTCTGAGCCAATCATCTGAGCTGTAAATACCAAGTGACCCATTACTCATGTGACATCATGACAACAGTGACTTCTTTCAGAAACATAACAAAATCTTACAAACCCCAAACTTTTGAACAGTAGTGCATGTTATAAATAATACAATTATATATTAAATTTATGTATATTACAATTGTATATAATATTTATATAAATGTAAATTTATGTCATTTTTACAATATTAAAATACAAAAATTGTATTACAAAAATGTTATACAATATAATGTAATTATTAATAACACATTAGGCTTTGTATCAGAATCCATGGCTAACTGCTGTCAAAAGAGATTCTCTTTGTAAGCAGATGCAGTTACCACAGGGGTGAACTGGGCCTTTGCTAACCAGCTAAACTTTGACACCTTAGGTTTTACTCTGTACTTATGTTAAGACCAACCAACCCATAATAAACCAAAGCAAAGGAGATGATTAATCATTATAGATTAGACTGCTTTAAATTGTACATACATTTAGCCCAGAGCAGTTCTTTTTTCTTTAAGAAGACATGAAACTCCAGCTCATTTGCATGAAGGTTATGTTATATAGAAAGTACCAGCTTTATAGCATACAACCTTCACAATGTGCATCGAAGGAAGAGCTGTGGAATTTGATGTGTTTATACGTTCTTAACATGCCTTTGAGAAGGTATGCTTGCCTAAAAAATGTCTTTACTTACCATGACATGCTTCTTATCTTTTCTCATGCTTTCTTTCATGTACATTTCTTTTACTGAAATGCTAAAACTGACACAGGGACCTGTGGGATCATGGGTTTGTCATGGTGTGCTTTCTCCTGGAACTCAAAGAACACATCAGAACCCAGTCGGCTTCCTAATTAGACCTCTACGGTGTTACTGCTTTCCAATGAATTTTAATCTTCTTTTTAGTTTGGTTCAAACAAAATAATATCCTTATTAAATAAATTACCTTATATTGTTATTTCACATTAATGAACCGCAGCAGAGTGGAAAGTGTAAAAATGTACATATCAAACATTTGCTTGCATAATCCACATACTGTACTTAATGTCATATTTAATGCCATTAGAAATGTTTTGTAATAAAAATTCTACATTTCTGTCTACATGTTCCAGAGAAACATATTTTCTGCAAGAAGAAAGCTTTGCGATCTATTAGCATTTCGTCTATGATGGCAAGATGTGCCGAGGGCCAAATTTGAACAAAGCAACAGTACTTTATTATTCACACAGTCAAACAGAGAAATGTGGTGGAATGCATAAATGTATTGTGCTAGTTTGCATTTTTACATTTTATCAGAAAAAGAAAGGATGTACTTATCTTTTCGTGTTTTGCAGATCTGTTGTTTGGAGCATTTCACAATTCTGTTCACCAATTTCAAACAGGAGGGTCTTAAACGGCCCCTACTCTGTTAATCTTGACTGAAACAGTTATGGTTTATATGTGTTCAAGTTATAGAAATCACTTTTCAAAAATAAAGCTTTCATAATCAATTTTAATAGCATTTTGCTAATAAATGACATTATAACAGACATTTAAAGAGATTGCTGAAGCTTTTTGCACATTAAAGTCACCTGGTTGGGTTTTTCTTTTGCAAAACTGCTCTTAAAACTGCTCTGTTTACTGCATTTTATCACGTTTTCATCTTATCTGGTTGAGCTACTGATGGTTTTGTGCAATTAATTTTCCTTTTTTTTTGGCATAATAATGCCACAACAACTAATATTGTTGCCTGTTCATTTATTAACCTCCTTTTTGTGTCATCATAAAAAAACTTTATAGATGAAAGACAATTACCTGGTTATCATGCCAAGAACACTATATTAATATTTGATAGGATAGATCCTTTAGGTAGCAAAACCTGAAGCTACCACAAATATTAATACAGTACTCAATATTGACGATCAATATGAAACTATTGAAGCATTAATTGCAGCATTGCTAATGAAATTTGTTTCGTTCTGTTTGATTCTTGTTTGGCTTATTGCTTTGTTTTCTTTTGTCGTTACGATGTTCAGTGTGTCGAGAGTCATTTTTTTCTGTACTGCTTTATTCCCCATTTGGTTTTGTAATATAATAAGCAGAGGGAGCCAAGAGATCAGCTTCAAGTAGAATGAAATGTTCAGCCCCAATTTGTTCTCAAAGCACCGAGAACAAACTCATAATCATTGTTTAGATGAGTTTGTTTCTTCATCAGAACAGATTTGGAGAAATTCAGCGCAATGGATCACACAGTATTTTTTTTATTTATGTTGCTCCGGCTGATATGAGAGTCATTTTGCACTTATATTGCCATCTAGTAATGTGAATTGCCTAGCACACTGAAATAAATAAATAAATAAATACATAAATAAATAAATGAATAACCTTTTCTCATGCAACATATGAATTAACTGGCATCCAAATATCAAGTAGTGTTTAAAGAAATAGTTCACCCAAAAATTACATTTGCTGAAAACTGACTCGCCCTCAGGTCAAGATGTAGATGAGTTTGTTTCTTCATCAGAACAGATTTGGAGAAATTCAGCATTATATCATTTGCTCACTATTGGATCCTCTGCAGTGAATGGGTGCCGTCAGAATGAGAGTCCAAACAGCTGATAAAAACATTACAGTAATCCACACGACTCCAGTCTATCAATTAGTGTCTTGTGAACTAAAAAGCTGCGTGTTTGTAAGAAACAAATCCATCAATCAGGCATTTTAACTTCAAACCATCACTTCTGGTCAAAATATGAGTCCATAATGCTAAGTAACACTTCTCATAGTGAAAAAGTCCATCCGCTGTTGTCTTCTCACATCAAAATCCACTGACATATTTGTTTTGGACTATTTTCTCTTGTAAACTGTGATTGATATTTCTCTCCTGAATCAACAGTAGGCTATAATCAACCAAACTATATCAGATTACACTAACAACTAGTCATTTTGGATGGTTATGGTAAGATATGATTTAAAGTAACAACTGCACTTTTTATTTTAATTTTTATTGTGTGCATGCTACCTTGCTGTGAAACGTTTCATAACTACAGCATATATGAAAGCCCCATAAAAGCTAGTACTTAAGCTATACTGAGCCAAATTACTCAAATACATGGAAGATGCAGACGAAATCTAGCATGCTGAGTCACTCTATTTATGTATTCCCCCAAAGCTATTGTTAGGACTTCATGTATTTGGGAATAGGGTTCCTCTCTGCATTACTTTGCATTAATATGCAGGTGCTTGATGGGTTTATGAGCTTCACCTCTTGTTGACCAGAACTATTTCATACAGAGACATGACTGCTCTGCCCTAAACTTCAAATAATTTTGAAGGGCACATCATTCATATTGCCTGCAGGGGAAAATTCTAGATGGTTCAATTTATTTATCACTGCAGAACTTTGTTGCTCTGAAATAAACAAATTAGACTGAAATGAAATAGATTGCTTTCTTATAAACAGAGAAATGAAAAACAGAAGAAAAATTGTGAAGTTTATAGTTTCTAGTATAATGTCCTTTTCCCATGAGAGCACTGACATTTTAGGGTTGTTGTCAAAAATAGTCTGAAAGTTCAACTTCAGTAAAACTAAAGAATCATCTACAAAATAATGCATGCCTCAACTTTTAAGATTTTTATATTTAAATATATATTTACATATTTGACATCAAAGTATTTCATATTGCCATCATATTTTTGCATACATGATAAGTGTTTTCATACTGTTACATGTCTCATACCTGTACCATCACAATGTTTTGAGTATTGCTGGAGGAGTGGAGGGACAGTGAGCTGCTGAACACAAGTCAAGTGACTCGCAGAGATAATTATGCCCGCTCTGAACAATCTGGAAAATTGCAGTAGTTTTGCCAAGATGACTGATTACAGTGCTGAAGTATGTCCGTGGGGTGCCTCAAAATAAGCCAAGCAGATGTTCCTGGTACATTTTGTCTGAGTCGGGATGGTTCTTTTTAAGAACAATAGCAGCTATGTGCAGTCGTCATGTTTTTAGGTCTTCTTGTAACATTTCTCTTTTCTGTCTATTGTAGAATTTCAGCATCCAAAAACCTGACCTTTGTAATATTTAAACATGTATTTGTGCAAAGAATGAAAGAAAACACCGCTGAAAGCTGAGGACTATAAGTAACATTCAGTTAAAGAGCCATTTCTCCCACCACATACCATTTCCACATACAATGTTCAAAAGAGCTTTACTGTTTAATATTTTTGTGGAACCCATTTATACACTGCCTTAAGTTTGGATCAGTGAGATTTTTTATGCTTTTTAAAGAAGTTTCTTATGCTCATCAAGGATGTATCTATTTGATCAAAAATAGAGGGAAGAAAACTGTTACAATGTACACTACAAAAGTTTGGGGTCAGTAAATTTGTTCTTTTTTTTCTTTTATTCAGCAAGGACATGTTAAATGGATAAAAAGTGATAGTAAAGACTTCTTTATTAATGTTGTTGAAAAAGATTTGTATTTTGAATAAATGCTGTTATTTTGAACTTTTTATTCAAAGAATCAAAGAAAAAAAGTATCACAGGTTCCAAAAAAATATTAAGCAGCACAGTTTCAACACTGATAATAAATCAGCATATTAGCATGATTTCCGGAGGATCGTGTGACACTGAAGACTGGAGTAATGTCTGATGAAAATCCAGTGCTGCATCACAGAATGAAAATATATTTGAAATTATATTAAAATAGTAAACCAGTAGTAGAAATTGCAATAATATTTCACAATATGACTGTTATATTCTCTTGAAATGAATAAAATAACAATAATTAACTGGTCAAAAAGTGTATTTAACATCACAGAGCCAACCTACTGTACATACTTTATACCAACAAAGCACATTTTATGGGTTAAATCATGTAGAAATAGCTCTCTAAGGTAACAACTGTAGGTTACCACATTTTATAGTGTGGTTCTCAGCAATAAACATTAAATGATCACAGTTTATAGCATCACTGTTCTTGCATTATGGAGTAACAGGATGTTTTGTAATATGCCTCGCATTGCATTGAAAAACATTCAGAAATTGTTAGTAACACACTGAATTAAACATGAAATTTTAAAGTAGAAAGACTGAAATGGTATTTTCTTTATTATAATCTTTTATTTACAACTTCAAAACTTTTTTTAGCTTGTGTATCATGCAGGGTACTTTAATGACTGATGACGGAGATGCTTGTTTTATGCAAATCTTCACAATGTATCATGCTTTGTAAAACAGTAATGGTCTAGTGACACGCAGAGGCCTGATGTTAGAAATTCTAAGTATTTTTTTTTTCATTATGATCGACAAATACAGTAGGTGTTATTGTAAACTATTTTAAGAAGTGCTTTTATGCACTTAGCCCTATGCGTCTCAGTTTGAAGTGGGCTGTGAGCACCCTTAAGAGTAGCAAACAGTCTTATGTTCCTGAGGTCCCTAGAGACCCTCCTTGAACTAATCTATAAAGTTCAGGCTGACAGTGAGGCTCATTAAAAGCGGGGAGTCCATCATCTGTAATATTAATAAGGCACTTAGCTTCCCAAAGCTGCACACATAGCGGTCGCCCCACTGTGCATCCAAAAGCCAAAGACCATGAATTATTAAATCAGTAAAACAATGAATGCAGGTAGTTCAGTCACTGCATTATTCATCGCAAATGTCACCAAAAAACAAATCACACACTGCCGTAAACATAGTAATTATTTTTTTAATCTACCGATTTAAATGGAATTTTTGCTAGAGTTTAGTAATCGATGCCTCAGGAGACGTATGGCGTTTATCAAAACAAGGCTTTCAAAAAATTAAATGCAGCTACACACTGGCAAACAGACACAAACTACACTATACTGTACCTCCTCTACAAATTGAATCATAAATATCGGTTTTAGTGCTTAGCCCTAAGATGTTTAATCTTCTATTCCTTTCTGGCCAATTAAATAACAGGTTCTTTGTCAAAGCAGCAACAGACCCACTGGTCAAAGACATCCGCTACCCATTGTAGATTATTAAGGATGTAAGTCAAGATGTTGTCAAAATTCTACCAGGTATAACAAACTAAAAAAGAAAACAAAAATCATGAGACAAACCATGCATTTGCATCTACTGTATGCGAAACCTGTTTAGTGCTGTTATTGTTATCTAAAACTATTTTTTGCCATTCATTGAAATAAAGTTGATACAAAACATAAATATTAGATGAAAAATTTAACTTGCATAAAAAACTTAAACATTTTAAATGTTTCATTGGCAAAGAACTAAAATAAAACCAGAGACAGTAATATATTGGATCACTGTTACACCACAATAAAGGATGCATGAACAAACAAAAAGTTTAAAAAGACAAAAGCAGATATCATTTCTAAAACTTATACTAAAATTAAAATGAAAACTGAAAATATACAAAGCTAAGCAAAATACTAACAAATACTGTAATAGTACATATTTCATAATAAAACAGCACTAAATATTTTGGCATAAAATATCAACAGCATATTAAACAGTTGCTTTGGCTCCTACCTTCTCCATAATGTGTCTTATTATTGTCAGTAAAGATGGGTTGCATACCCGCTGAACCCCGCAGTTGTTTTAATGTGTTTGGCAGCGTTATGAATAGATATAGAAGAAAATCACAAGATTCTAATGCAGATTTGTGGTGACACCACCTACTAACATATGGACTTGCCTGTCTCTTTTTCTATCTTTGTCTGCTTCACTTCTCATGTCACATACTATCCCTTGTTGCACTTAAATTTTTCATTCCAAACCCAAATTGACACCCACCCACCATTTTATAACTGGAGTACTCCAATAATTATGTTTGAAAGGTAACAAAACAGCATAATATAATGAGGATATATATACAGTAATTCACAGATTCTTCTCATACTCATGCATAAATAAATAAATAAATAAATACACTTGATTAATATTTTCAAAATTATTAAAAACTTTTAAGGAAACCCTTTTTCACATAAATAATAAATATGTTTATCATTTTTATTATATCTTTATTTAGATTTTTATATTATAATTTATTTGAATATAAATAAAAATGCATATATTTTTAAAAGAAAAGAAAAAAAACAGTGTATAAAATATATTAGGTCTCAGCAGTCTAGATCCTCTACATTCTACAAAACTGACCTACAAAATGAGTTTATCATACACTGCACTCAGCACCGATTTTTGGGCATGTTTGCAGTGTTTCGACCTGATTTCCATAATTTCTAAAATGCAAATAAACGGCACCATCAAGAGGTTCAATTCATTCATAGTGAATTTCCCCCTTTGAGTCTCCATGCTTCCCGACTTTCTCACCTCCTTCTCATTAGCAGCAATATTAAAAACGCTTGCAGTCTCAAAGTGATTAAATATATCTGATATTTATAAAGAATGAAGTATGCATCCTAATTTACAGCAATAGTTTTTCATTTTTCAGTGTCAGTAAAACACTTTTCAAATTACATTTTAGTGTTACTTAGTCCAGCTCATCAAATTTACCAGCAAACAATAAGCGTCTATGCACAGCAGAGATGACAGGTCATACACAAGGCCTTAAAGAGAATTTTTATTCCTGGACTTTTCACTGTTGCCGAGCACACAACTGTAAATGTGGATTGTTCACCATATGTGCTTAAGACTAGGGCAGTGGTGATAACCTCTTCAAATAATTGCTCTATTTCAGCTGTGATTGCAAACAATAATGCCGCTCTCTCCTTTTCCCCAAGATTAAAGCGATATGAATAAAATACAAACCTCCATTCAGCACCGAAGGTAGCATGAAGAATAAACGCGCAGTGATTCTAAAGTGCCGTCTATTGTTTATTTTGTTTCATGGTAATTTAGATAAGGGTAATTGCCAACAAGTGCCCCCAGGGCTCTACCACTGGCATTTGCAGCAGGACCATGGCTATTGCTGTTTTCATTTTCCTCAGCGTTCAGGCTTGTAGCCGTACTACCCAATACACACACATTATAGGTCCCAGACCTTTATGTTTCACTAGGAAACCAACTGGAACTGTTTCTCTTTGAGTCCTGTCAGGATGGAGTTTATACTATAAAGTATTGTGGTTCACAAACTGTCATTTTCTAAGACATTCATTCAAGCGAAATGCAATAACGAAGCAGTCAGAATTGAGTTATTACTGCACGGGTCTGTAAGACTGTGAACTGAGAAGAGCCACTTGTATTACAATAAATGAAAGGTACTGGAATGCCTGAAATGGCAGCTGCAGTATAATAAAGGAAGTCCCACCTTCCAAATAAAAAATGCAATCAGCAAAATCACTACTTCAGACTTATGTGCCCTCTAGAAGCTTGCGTTCTGCAAGTGAATAACGCATTATTGTGCCATCCCAAAGAGGCACAAAATCACTTTCATAGACTTTTACATTAACTGTTCCCTCCTGGTGGAATGACCGGCCCATCTTCAAGAAACGGCTAAAAACACATCTCTTCCATCTTTATTTGATCCTCCAACACTAGCACTCCCTATGTTATGACCGCAAAAAGCTTTTACCATAGTGCATGATTTTTAAACGAATGCATTTTGATTAGTGCTGTCAAATGATTAATCGCGATTACTCGCATCCAAAATAAAGGTTTTTGTTTACATAATATACTGTATGTGTGTGTACTGTGTATATTTATTATGTATATTTAAATACACACACACAGTATATATTTTGAAAATATTTACAAGTCTATATTTATATTCATATAATTTAGGGATGCACGATAAATCGCATGCGATATTTAATGCGCATCTTGTCAGAAAGCCGGTTCTGTAATCAGCGGTAAATCTCCATCATGTGCCTGCTTTATCATTGAGCAGCATTAACTACACAGAGCCGTTGTTCACTGACGAGCTGCGC
>NW_015625581.1:547053-555365 GCF_001515625.1 Sinocyclocheilus rhinocerous
GTGAAAGCACGCAGGTGATGGAGATTTACCGCTGATTACAGAACGGCTTTACTGACAAGATGCGCTTTAAATATCGCATGCGATTTATCGTGCAGCCCTAATATAATTTATATTATATATAAATATATTTAATAGATAAACATAACATATTTTTTTCAGTACACACACATAAACAAAAACTTTTATTTTGGATGCGATTAATCACGATTAATCATTTGACAGCACTAATTTCACTGGTTGCATCACATTACCAGCTCCATATGCCTTTTCTGATGTAATAAACTTGCTCAGTAGCTCACCTGGTACAGCGCCGCACTTGGAGCGAATAAAGGTTTTTGTTTACATAATATACTGTATGTGTGTGTACTGTGTATATTTATTATGTATATTTAAATACACACACACAGTATATATTTTGAAAATATTTACAAGTCTATATTTATATTCATATAATTTAGGGATGCACGATAAATCGCATGCGATATTTAATGCGCATCTTGTCAGAAAGCCGGTTCTGTAATCAGCGGTAAATCTCCATCATGTGCCTGCTTTATCATTGAGCAGCATTAACTACACAGAGCCGTTGTTCACTGACGAGCTGCGCACGGCTTTACTGACAAGATGCGCGTTAAATATCGCATGCGATTTATCGTGCAGCCCTAATATAATTTATATTATATATAAATATATTTAATAGATAAACATAACATATTTTTTTCAGTACACACACATAAACAAAAACTTTTATTTTGGATGCGATTAATCACGATTAATCATTTGACAGCACTAATTTTGATGGTTGCATCACATTACCAGCTCCATATGCCTTTTCTGATGTAATAAACTTGCTCAGTAGCTCACCTGGTACAGCGCCGCACTTGGAGCGCTTAGGTACGAGTAACGATAAAACAGTTCAAAGACAAAAGACAGTTCAGCAAATGCCCTTTTATCTTTGTTAACACTATCGTTTTAGGGTAGGGTTTAGCGTAGGTGGTACGTTCTTTTTAAATGCAATAGAACATTAACCTTTTAATGCCACTTACTAGATATTTAATTACCAAATTGCCGCAATACCAACGATTTCATGATTCTGAACCAACATTCTATAAATGTTTTCACATTCATCTGTTTTAGACAAAACATTGAGCTCTATTAGTGCTACCCACTGGACACTTCACTTTGAAAGTGTTGTGAAACATGCAAGAAGCTTATACTATTTAGCAGAAATGTTGGCACAGGCATGTTTTTTTTCTTCCAGTGAGCCTGGGTTGGTTAAACAGAGTTTTAATTTAGTTTAACCATGTGCCGATTCAGGAAGAAGAAAAAAAGTAAAACTAAATTATAATCAAATCAAATTAAAATTCAATGTAAAAAACAATATTTTCACAGTTCCAGTTTTGTTGTTTATTTTGTAGGGCAGCAATAAAACTTAAATGTTTGACTTAGAAACCAAAATACCTTCAACTGAATGCACAGGATGTTTCAAAACCTATAACTGAACTTTTTAAACCTTAGAACTGGTACCTATGATGCCCAAAAATGCTGTCTAGGCAGTTCACTAGGTTGTGAGAACAAACACTACTGACAAATCCTATCGATCAACTGATTGTCAGGAGTCTGAAGCCAAAGCTGGCCTCCCATACTGAGAGCTATCCATTCAGCATTGACCACCTGTCCTTCACCAACAACAGAACGATCAATGCAACAAAGTCTAAAAAACTAAACAAAGATGAGTTTCTCTTACGGATCTGAGTTATAATGAGGGTCCAAGTTTTCTCTTCTTTCATATCAGCACTTTCATACGCTAATCAAAAAGCCTGTCTGTCCATTAATGGCTTTCCAAAGTTTCTCTGCTTCAATTAACTTTCCTGCCTCCGAAGATTTTGTGGAGTGTAATTGGTCTTAGCTCAACTGCCTTTCAGCATTCATCAAATAAAATAGCAAGATGAAAAATCATTATGGTAGAATGCCCGCGCTTTTAGCTGTCAAACCCAACTTCTCCTCCTCGTGCACGTTTGGTAAGTGAAAATGTCACAGTACATCTTCCGAGATCATTTCAGCACGGTAGCCGAACTCTCTGTAGAGAGGGAACTTTCAAACACTATGTTTCCAGACAGAGAGGCAGTTCCAGCTGTAGTCTGGAGAGCCGAGCCCGAGCGCTTTTGCAGAAGGACATCTCTGACAGACTGTCCGTGTCAGATAGTTGCTGAATGGCCCTGGCGGAGTGTGCGGCTCCCAGGGGGCTGTCACTCCTTCCCTGCTCCTCCGTGACACGTTTCTCCTGCTCCTCCGGGACGGCCAACCAACGGCTCTGCAAGATTACAGAGACCACACAGCAGGATTAAACACACTGTTTATCTTATCACAGAGGCTTTGAAATCCAATAAAAGAGCTGTTTAATTGTAGCTTCCTTTCACTATAAGTCCATTTGTGCATGCTTGTTATCTTGAATGAGATATTATGCCAGTTATACTACAAAAATTGCCAGGATTTTACACTATTTAACAGCAATTTCTTACAATAAAATACTGTATTCAGATTTTTAATTGAAAATTAGAAATTTTGCCTGCTGCGATCTTCATTGCAAAAAGTGGTAACAGGTCATTCCTTACTTTCAAAATAAATTCCTGCTCTATATATATATTTTTTTCTTATTCGGCAAGTCGTTTCAGTTTTATGCCAACTTTAGGGTGTAATTTCCACCTGATCTAATTCTTAAAAATTATTTTGTTGCTGTATAATGCAGTCAGAGTTAGTGATGTTAGTCATATTAATGGCTTGATGAGGCACATTTGATGTTGTGTGATGATTTTTGTTTACAGTATTCCATTTATGAATTTTCTCCCAGTCAGTATGACAATAATAGTGTTCCAGAACACTACATAGAAAAATATATATATTTTCTATTTTTTTTTCTGAAAATTGTGAAGTAATTAAAAGTCACAAAAAATCAAAACAGTCACAAAAAAACATTATTATAATAGTGATTTTTTTTTCTAGTGATTCTATAGCAATACAGAACATGCTATAAATCCACACTAATAAGGAAGCTGTGTTGTGTGGTAGATGCACTGAATTGATATGTTCATATGCTATGGAAACCTGTTAAAGATCTAAAGATTGCAATGCTTTAATTAGCATTGTCAGTGCATTTTGCAATGACTCCACTCCTGTCTCCAAGAAAACTGCTCTACTGAACAATAACATTTGATTAATCAGTACAATCAGACTTCATAAAAATGAGCACAATAAACTTGACAGCAAAATGCAGTTGTAAGGGGACCAGCGATTCAAGTAGGTATTTAGGAGTAATCATTAATTTCTATTTCAAAAATGCCACCATGACTGTACCATACCTATGACTTTTTTTGGGGGATGGAAATGGCCAGTGTAGAGTAAAGCACTTTGAGTTAGTGAGTTAGCCTAGACTCATGTGTCACGTTTGCTGGAATACGGGAGGGTGATGAAAGTCACGCCAGACTCATTATAGCTTTTTTCTCCATTTGGTGCATGACTAATAGAGCTCTCTCAAATCACCCATGCACAATGCAAAGATTTCTGTGCAAAATGATCTTCCCTCGCTTTGAAAAGTACCTTCCTACCTTCAACAGTGAAGCACTGCTGTTAGCGAAATGGAGATAGACTGTTGTGGTAAATATCTTTCAAGTCAGGTATTAGAGACTGACTGAAGACTGACAGTACAAGCTCTTGAACAGTAATCCATTTTATTTTCAGTGACACTCTCCATCTGCAAGCTAAAATGAAATGGTGTGTGAAGATAAGAGAAGTGTGCATTGAGTTCACTGGGTAGAGACTACGTTAAAAGGCCAGAAAGATAAATTAAACATGGGGTCAGTAATAGATGGGCAATCCAATACTGGACTGATGTTTGCCGAGCACAACAATATGGTTCTGGAAATAAAATCACATTGATAAAAATTTTATTTTCGAGAAATATGGCCTATTTTTAGCAAAACCTTTTGGGCTTGTCATGAGTTCTGACATCAGACCATAATATATTCTGTATACTGTAGAAGCCGTACTTTTTTCAACAACTTCTAAAAATGTGTTTAATTCCCAGATGGATTTCTACACATATATCCACAATCCTAAAGTGAGATCCACTAATTATAGAAGTTACCATGGATACAGGACTTGCAGCAATCTCAACAGAGGTTTCTACAGGCTAGATAATGTTAACTAATGTTGAAGTGATAGTTCACCCAAAAATGAAAATTCTGTCATTATTTACTATCTCTTGTGTCGTTCCAAACCTGTATAACATTTATGGTCACACTTTATTTTAAAGTCCAATTCTCGCTATTAACAAACCATTAACCAAATGTGCTATGCGATGGCGCCGCAGACGGCAGCCTCAGTGTTTGGACTGTTTTTGTTAGTTTTTCCTGTTTTTTGTTTCTCAAACACGATCAGTTTTACCAGGGATGAGCTGCTGAACATTCGGCAGTACACACCACACAATCTTCTACTGTTAAAACTTTTTTAAACTTCTTAAACTTTTTAAACTTTTCAAGCTTTTTCAAACTTTCTTGTCCGGCTTTCTCAAGACAACTTAAAGTTTGTCTTGACGAACTTTTTTATCTAGTTTATAATTGTTATAACAGTAAGCATCGAGCGAGACTATGTCAGTAAATATGGTAATAGATTTGAACTATACTATATAGTATGAAATAAATGTATTTTAAATATATTACTTTTTTACTAGGGTCACCAAAACAGTTTCTTCAAAATGTCTTCTTTTCTGTTTCACAGGTTTGGAACGACATGAGGGTGCGTGAATGATGACAGAAGTTTCTCTTTTAACCAGATACCTGGGCTTTCCAGGGAGTCATTTCTCAGGCCGTCCAACTACCAAAATCATTCCGGTGGACTGAAACATTCGCTCTCTAAAAATTCCCCAAACATTTTCAACTTCTTGAGCCAACATTCTCTTTTGACAACTTGACAACCCAATTCATACAATCATACAACTTGGATCGTTTTTACATTTTAACTCACTGATTCACAACTAGTGAGTGTAATAAAACACATCATTCAGGTTTAGAAATGTTGTAGCATAAAAAGTTGTCTTTTCTTTCTTTTTTTTCAAAGACAAGAGAAAAAGTACTTATGGGAAAAAGCTGGTGGCCAATTCAGATTGAAAGGAGACAAGACATCTGAGCATAATTGTGTACACAGCACTAAGAGAAACATCTGGACTCCTGAAAATTCAAATTATGTTCATATTATCACCATTGGATATAGTAAGAGCGACATATGATTTCATAACATGTTGTTTTGTATGCCAATACCACAATGATTTATTTCCATTACTCTCTTTCTGACAAAAAAAAAGTGATTGAGCACCCAATTATCACCTCAACTTGATTTCCCTGAATTAAGGTGAAATAAACATCTCTCACAGCTGTATTTTTGGCTTTATCGGCTCATAGCTCGATATGAAACGGGCACATTGTCACAATGGGGGGCCAAAGCCCAAACGTTGCTGTTTTATCACATGGCCAACATCTAACTGAAAAAGAACACTAGCGTACAACAATTTTGCTGAACATATTGCACGCACGATATAGCCGATAAAAACTCTGAAGACATTTGGGAGTGTTTGGGTCTCTGTGCATCAGGTTGCAGAGCTAGCTAAGTAGATAACCCTGTATTCGCAAGGGAGACAGGAAAGCAAGGGCATCTTAACTGCCTGTTTAACAGAAATGAGGCATGTGGTCGCTGTGATAGAATTTAATGGATATGATTCGCTTTTCTCTTTTATCTGTTGTGATGAGTTGTGTTTAAAGGGAGAGAGAGTGGGCAGAGAGAGCAAAGCTGTCTAGTCTACAAGTTGGACGAGATCCACGCAATGATTCATGCTCATTGTCCAGTCTAAATGCGTCAGACTCCCTAATTAAAGTGCTGCATATGCTTCCAAATCCAACAGGTCAACAGGCTCTCAGATCTCTCTGGAGCAAATCAGAGACAAAACACTGTTTGCAATTTACAGCTCTCCTTTATAGCCTACAACAAGTTTAGAAACAAAGACTTAAAAAAAATCAATTGTTTCACACATCACAAGTCAGCAGCACATAAACGGCGTGAATCTTTCGGCACCCATATTAACAAGTGCACAATGTACAAGTAAGCAGAGTGCCAAAAGAAAGATGTTATTGATGTGTCGCTATAACTGACTTGGGTTCTGTATACATTTTGCTCTGTTGAAAGTGATTGTATCACTTAAGAATTATTTGATTAAACCACTAAAGTTGTATGGATTCATCCTTTTACTAAGGTTTTATGACTTTTTAGAGCTTGAAACTTTTGGAGCCTGTTAATGAAAAACGTTCAACATTTCTTCTATGATGGTGACTGTTTTTTGGGTGAACTATCCCTTTAATCCACCTAAATTCTGGCAGATTTACGGAATAGAAACCATTTGTGCGTCTGTCACTGTGTGAATGATGTAACTT
Source organism: Sinocyclocheilus rhinocerous (assembly GCF_001515625.1). Taxonomy (NCBI): domain Eukaryota; kingdom Metazoa; phylum Chordata; class Actinopteri; order Cypriniformes; family Cyprinidae; genus Sinocyclocheilus; species Sinocyclocheilus rhinocerous. Next base: position 553,530 of record NW_015625581.1, read on the forward strand.
GCTGAAACACGTGCTTTCATGTGGGATGTGAAGCAATAAAATAAGTGTACTTAACTGTATTGAATGTGCACCTGTAGTGAACTTCAAATCTTAAGTATATTTTTAAAACACCATATTTACCGATAATGTAATGAAATAAAAGGCTACTTCCGTGTACTTAAAGACAGTACAGACTTGAATACACTCACAAAGGGCAATTTATAATAATGTCAAATTAAAAGTTATAAACTGCAGTTTCATAAATGTGTAATTACAAATAAATGTAAATACAAGACATACAAATTTCAATATAAAAACATTAAAGTATCCCTTTAATCCACCTAAATTCTGGCAGATTTACTGAATAGAAACCATTTGTGCGTCTGTCACTGTGTGAATGATGTAACTTGCTGAAACACGTGCTTTCATGTGGGATGTGAAGCGATAAAAGAAGTGTACTTAACTGTATTGAATGTGCACCTGTAGTGAACTTCAAATCTTAAGTATATTTTTAAGTATTTATGCATGTGTATTTTATTGACATCTTATTTTTATTATCTGTGTGTTGTTGTTGTCTCCGTGTACTGGAAGCTTGTGACACTATAACAAATTCTTCATCCTTTTACTAAGGTTTTATGACTTTTTAGAGCTTGAAACTTTTGGAGCCTGTTAATGAAAAACGTTCAACATTTCTTCTATGATGGTGACTGTTTTTTGGGTGAACTATCCCTTTAATCCACCTAAATTCTGGCAGATTTACGGAATAGAAACCATTTGTGCGTCTGTCACTGTGTGAATGATGTAACTTGCTGAAACACGTGCTTTCATGTGGGATGTGAAGCGATAAAAGAAGTGTACTTAACTGTATTGAATGTGCACCTGTAGTGAACTTCAAATCTTAAGTATATTTTTAAAACACCATATTTACCGATAATGTAATGAAATAAAAGGCTACTTCCGTGTACTTAAAGACAGTACAGACTTGCATACACTCACAAAGGGCAATTTATAATAATGTCAAATTAAAAGTTATAAACTGCAGTTTCATAAATGTGTAATTACAAATAAATGTAAATACAAGACATACAAATTTCAATATAAAAACATTAAAGTATACTTTAGTTTTCCATAAATGATTGTCAGTACATTCGGTAGTACACTTCAACCATTTAGAAGCCAACCAATAGAAGTAATTATGAAATTACATATTTGTGGGTCAAAAGAAGTACTGCTTCAGCTAACTGCATTTAATACATTTAAATTAAATCACTTAATTTCATTAATGTAAGGGAAACAGGTCAATTTAGCTCAAAGGGAATCATTTAAGATTTTAAAGGGAACTACGATTTTGCCACAATAAACTCCTAATTTGCTGCTTATTAATAGTTAGCTGTTAAGTTTAGTTATTTGGGTAGGGTTAGGGATGTAGAATATGTTCTTTATAAGTACTAATAAACAGCCAATATGTTAATAATAGGCATACTAATAAGCAACTAGTTAATAGTGAGAATTGGTCCCTATACTAAACTGTTACCGATTTTCTTTCTTCTGTGGAACATGAAAGAAAGAAGTGTCCCCTAGTGAAAAATAAATATACTAAAATGTATTTGAAATACATTTATTTAATGCTAAGTATACTACAAATACATTTACATATTTATGTATCTTACATAATAAAATTACCCTGCAATTGTACTTTTAGTATACTAAACTGGGATACTTAAAGTATGCTAAATTGGAACAACTAATTTTGTACTTAATGCACTTTAATTGTGTGAAAGTAGTGCTGAAGTTCAACTAAAAATATACTTAAGTATATTTGATTGTGCTAAAGTGGAACTATTGCAAATATACTTC
>NW_015625581.1:555421-556772 GCF_001515625.1 Sinocyclocheilus rhinocerous
TTTAAATGCTGTGAGCTACTCAAAGCTGCTAGTTGGTTCAGGCTTGTGGCGCCAGGATCCGATTTACGAACATCCTGTGTCTTGGGCCTCTGTGCCGAATTCGGCTCCTCATGTTTCAACTATGTTCTTGATCAAATCTTAAAATCAAAGGTAATATTCAATGAAACCATATTATTACCTGTATAGGGTGACAAAAATGTGAAAAAGTGCACCTGATGTTGCAGCTATGCTGCTTTTTCACTTTCATATACAAATGCAGGATGTGTGAAACAGGATTAAACATGACAAGTGAGCCACTAATTTAAATAATTGTATGAAAGTGAGACCCTGATGGACATGACTATCAGCTCCTCAGTCAGGGTCCAATTAAAGGAGGTTTAGTAACAGGTTGCACTGTTCCAAATCCATATCTCCTGCCCGTCAATTGCAATCTTTGACATCATTTAAAAAGTATATTTAAAATTATAAATCACACTAACAATACTTCAACAAATAGGATTGTGTTGAGTTCTAAGTTCAGATACACAAAGTTCACAGCCAAAATTAATTGCAGTCACGGTCAGGAGAAATAATAATCCATATATCCAGCTCCGCTTTAGAAGATTTTCCCTATTATTTTAACAAGCCCAACAATATACAGTATTGTTCCTTAAAATACTTTATTTGGTTCTCTTTAGCTTTCACAACCACTTGTCCATCATGTTTATAAAAGTGTGATATAAATTTTATTGTTCTATATTACTGTCTAACATATTTGTAACTGCATGCTTGCGCTGTTTGATCATTCATTACGGCTTCATTCCATTCAACATTCCTGTATCTTTATTCATGAGCAGGTATACCTAAACACAAATCATTATGCATGTAACATCAACCACATGTTTGCGGAGTGAAATTCTGCTGATTATTGACTCAAAAATGCTTAAGAACATGACAGAAAATCAATTCACATTTTTAAATCTTTAAATGAACAGTTAAGAAATTCAATTATCTCACAATTGATTCCCTAAACTTAGCTATAAGCAATAATGAACTGTGTGAAATTGATATTTGACACTAAATATGCAGAACACAAATCAGCAGGGTGTCAGTTTTGCTCTGTTTATGATTTCTTTAACTGTCTGTTTGAATGTCTGAATGCATTGGCTGCCGTCGTCTGCTCCCGCGGTCAAAGCTCAGATCCCTCCAGTGGCGGCTCGTCGGGGGAGGCAGGGCAGGCACAGCTTCCCCATAATTTTGAGGTGAAAATGGGAGGAGGACGATTTAATGTTAATAAAATTCACAATTCATTTCAGTTCATGTCTCAGAATGTGTATCTTTTGTTTGTAATTTCACAGTTGTAATACCATAA
>NW_015625581.1:557327-572009 GCF_001515625.1 Sinocyclocheilus rhinocerous
ACAAATTTAGGGAAAACAGCCTAAGCTGGATATAGGCTACAGCAGTCGGCTTAATTAAATGGCGCAACAGGCAGCTCTCTTTTAACACAGACTTTTAAATAGGGATGGATGTTTGCTTCAAGTGATAGGCCAGGTAAGTGAAATTATATTATCTTGCAGTATGCGTGTCGTTTTCTTTAAGTTTTCTGACTAAAAGCAACCAAAAAGCAATTTTAAAGTGGTTAAGCAAATTATAATAATAATAATCGGCAGGGATCCCAGACCAATACAATTAGTGTGCCTCCTCTATTTTAAAACCCACGAGCCGCCACTGGATCCCTCGCTGTCTGTGCAGGCTCCTTGGTGAAGAACACATTTCACAGTGAACAAAGCAGAAACAGTGACTCCTTTCGCTGCTTTATGTTCTGCAGAAACCAGTTAACAAAACACATGCACAAAGGAAACTCCGGACACAATCTGAGCTATCAGAAAGTAATTTGTTCCCAGACCTATTGTCAACACAATGCAGGTTTTTTTTTTTTTCTATTCTCATACCACAGAATAGGAACCACTCTGTGTTTCTGATTAAAAAAAAAATATTGTAAGATCAATTCTTTGTGACTCATACACATGCTTATTTCAGTGACCCTTTCACTAAATTAGATTCAAGCCATTAACCATTCAATTAACATCGTATTAAGCTTTCAAAGTCACTTTCTCTATGAATTAAACTGAATGACATTAAGATCGACAATTGCACACGTGGCTACTCAAGCATGAGTGTTAGCTAAAGATTTTTTTATTTATCAAATCAAATTCATTGTTTAAAGGGGTCATATGATGCTATTTCAATTTTTACTTTCTCTTTGGAGTGTTACAAGCTCTTGGTGCATAAAGAAGATTTTATTCTGACAGTTTTTGTTCTTTTTTTTGAGTGAAGAATTTTGATATGAGCAGTAAATAGAGCTGCTTGTTTTCTAAATGTAATTTTAGCAGCATGCAAAGGTTAAAATAACTTTATTGTTAGGCTTTTAGGTTGAGCTGTTAAGCCACATGTCTGATCACAGATCTCAAGCAACAAATAAGCTTGTCATTTGTGATCTGTTTATCTTCTTATTAAGCTCAGAATAATGGGTTTCTTCCTGAAGGAAAACATGGCAGGAGTTTTAAACCTAATCTTATTGAACTTCTTGATTTTGGAAAGCTACATTTAATGGATTGAAATAGAGTCCCATCCTGGAAAAATAGGGATAGTTCATTCAAAAAATTCCTAAAAGAAAAACAGGGCTTACTTGCCCCCTCAGATATTTGAGCCAAGCGCATTTAAAATCCAAAATTCTAAGTAAGCAAGCAAGTAAATAAAATTAAATATAAAATAAAATAAAATAAAATAAAATAAAATAAAATAAACTCACCCTCATTTCTCCTCTCCTGGTGGAAATAAAATAAAAATAATGTTTCTAATTTTCTCCTTGTCATACAACCCTGTCAGTTGTGATTTTGCTTGGTTTAAAGAAATAAATAAATAAATAATAAAAAAATAAAAAATACATATCTTGAGGTTTATATATTATATATTATAAGTTTAGGATGAAGTACTAAAAATGACTAAAACTAAAAACTGAAATAAAAATTAAGACTAGAAATAAAAATATAAAAAACTAACAAAAATGACAAAACATATGAAAATGACTTAACCTAAAATTAAAATTAAAACTGACATTATAAAAACAAAGCAAATTCAAAATATTAATAAATACAACAACAGTATATAAATAATACTAAAATAGCACTGTTTGATCTTACTCAGGAGTACAACTGGTGCCTCCACAAAAAAAAATTAAAAACCTGCTGGATGACACCCCTGACAACAAATGCAAAAGCTTCATTAGGACTGAATGGCAAGCTATAGAGATTTTGTACATTCATCAAAATCTCAACTCATCTGAAACTCGCAGACAGCGCCACTCCAGAGAGGTCCTCTCAACACCTCCCAATTAAATACATAGCATCCACAGCTCTCTGAGCTTCTACTTCCTTCAACACAGCCATCCGTACTTAGCACTTTGTCTATAAACATTACATCATATGACAGCAGTTCTTGGACATGTAACAGATGCTATATGTTGGCAGGTCTTATCCTCATTATTGCTTTGTTTCCACAACAAGTTAAAGGGGCAGTTCACCCAAAATCAAAAAACAAAAATCCTGTCATGATTTACCCATCCTCAAGTCATACAAATCTGTATGATTTTATTTCTTCTGTGGAACGTAAAAGGAGATATTCTGAGAAATGTTCCAGTGTTTGGTTACCCACATTCTTCAAAATCCAATTTAAAGTGTCCAAAAGTGTCTGAATGCTTTTTGGGGCCACTGTACAGTATACGATCAAACTTGATATCACCACTCATATGCAAATTATAATGGTTTACAATTATGTTAAACTGTTTATTATTGTAGATACATAGTTGGGCCCATAAAACAGATGGGCAAGAGTCAACCCATGGTGTGTTGTCTGGCGCGTATAACAGCATATCAACTTGAGCTGTTTTCTCAATGATGTGGGAATATGTGGCAATGATGTGGGAATATTTCAATGCCTTTGTTTTCAGTGACAATGACGATCATCTGGTCTCCAGCTGCGTATCTAATCCACAACATATGAGTAATAGCACCATCATTACCCAAACAATGGGCGAGAATTAGCCCAGCCATGCATGTCTTTACAGCCACGCTCTGACAAATATGGATCTGTGCCCACCGCTTTCAAACGGGTTACTGAAGTGTCTGCCGACCTCTCAGTTAACGTGATGTAACCTTTTAACAATGACAGATTTTCAGCTGTTGGTCTCGCCATTGTGTGCATGCAGGAACATGCTTACCTGGTTTGATCAAACGACACCTGCCTGAGATCTCAGAGGAGGCTGAACAGAGAGGCGTTTGACACATGAGCGATTTGCAGGCACTGAAGTCAATTGAAAAATTATGACGTGCTGGCTTCTGCAGTGAGCACATATGCTGTCAACATCCAAGTTCTATCATGGCAGCTGGCACGAGGACACATTGCCCTCCACTGTCTTTCAACTAGAGCTGTAGGAATCATCCGAAAAGTGAGGGGACACGTTATGAAACTTATCAGATGTGCTCATGAATATTAATTAGGTGACATACTCATCGGCATAACAAAACTGATGAAAAGCAGGTAAGTAAACAGCAACCATTTTGGGTCAACATCAGGGTTGCCAGGTCTGCGTAACAAAAAACAGCCCAACTGGCACTCAAAACTAGTCCAGTCACAGCCAAAGCTGGCCCAATCCCGTTCCAGGGTAAAATCACTCCAAAACTCCTTCCAGGGGGTTCCACGTTCTGGGTGGCAGGGGGGTTCATGTCAATGCGTAGACTTAAAAAACAACCTGCGGGAAACTGCAGAATTGGCAACACTGGTCAACATATTCACATGATGGTCTGAAGACAATATCATGTAACAGAATAATTCAGTGACTACTTGAGGACACTATATTTATATAATTCGTTAGTAAATTATGTTTGTCTCAGGACAGCAACCACTTGGCAAAAATCAGGATGTGCAGCTAGTTTAAGGGTTGTTCACACAAACATGTTCTTTGTTTCAGTTTGCTTTTTTTTATCTCTGTTTTTAAAAAGTTTTAATTATTCAAGAAGTTTTCATTTTAAAATAGCATCATTATTTTAAATAGAAAAATTTTACATAGAGTAATACCAGCTTTTTCTATTAAGCTTTGTTCAAGTGTTTTTGGACACAACATAACTTACCTTCTGTTCATTCGGTTGTTTATTTGCTTGATTTTTGCACAACAGCCAAGTAAAACAAAGCTCTTGAATTGTAATGAATATATCCTAAAAAAGTATAGAAAACTTTCCATCAGTTATAATGGATTCTACACCCTCAAACAAACCACCTCATCCACATAAATCCAAAGTTCTGGCATGAAACTCTAGATGGCGCAGTCCATGTCTTTACAGCCACGCTCTGACAAATATGGATCTGTGCCCACCGCTTTCAAACGGGTTACTGAAGTGTCTGCCGACCTCTCAGTTAACGTGATGTAACCTTTTAACAATGACAGATTTTCAGCTGTTGGTCTCGCCATTGTGTGCATGCAGGAACATGCTTACCTGGTTTGATCAAACGACACCTGCCTGAGATCTCAGAGGAGGCTGAACAGAGAGGCGTTTGACACATGAGCGATTTGCAGGCACTGAAGTCAATTGAAAAATTATGACGTGCTGGCTTCTGCAGTGAGCACATATGCTGTCAACATCCAAGTTCTATCATGGCAGCTGGCACGAGGACACATTGCCCTCCACTGTCTTTCAACTAGAGCTGTAGGAATCATCCGAAAAGTGAGGGGACACGTTATGAAACTTATCAGATGTGCTCATGAATATTAATTAGGTGACATACTCATCGGCATAACAAAACTGATGAAAAGCAGGTAAGTAAACAGCAACCATTTTGGGTCAACATCAGGGTTGCCAGGTCTGCGTAACAAAAAACAGCCCAACTGGCACTCAAAACTAGTCCAGTCACAGCCAAAGCTGGCCCAATCCTGTTCCAGGGTAAAATCACTCCAAAACTCCTTCCAGGGGGTTCCACGTTCTGGGTGGCAGGGGGGTTCATGTCAATGCTTAGACTTAAAAAACAACCTGCGGGAAACTGCAGAATTGGCAACACTGGTCAACATATTCACATGATGGTCTGAAGACAATATCATGTAACAGAATAATTCAGTGACTACTTGAGGACACTATATTTATATAATTCGTTAGTAAATTATGTTTGTCTCAGGACAGCAACCACTTGGCAAAAAATCAGGATGTGCAGCTAGTTTAAGGGTTGTTCACACAAACATGTTCTTTGTTTCAGTTTGCTTTTTTTATCTCTGTTTTTAAAAAGTTTTAATTATTCAAGAATTTTTCATTTTAAAATAGCATCATTATTTTAAATAGAAAAATTTTACATAGAGTAATACCAGCTTTTTCTATTAAGCTTTGTTCAAGTGTTTTTGGACACAACATAACTTACCTTCTGTTCATTCGGTTGTTTATTTGCTTGATTTTTGCACAACAGCCAAGTAAAACAAAGCTCTTGAATTGTAATGAATATATCCTAAAAAAGTATAGAAAACTTTCCATCAGTTATAATGGATTCTACACCCTCAAACAAACCACCTCATCCACATAAATCCAAAGTTCTGGCATGAAACTCTAGATGGCGCAGTCTGATAGGTCAACTTCAATCTGACATAATGACATCATTATCACATGGTGCAGCTGATTGGTTCTTTTTGTATCAGCAACCAATGAGCTTGCTGCAACATTCAAATAAGTGGCTAGAGCTTGCCATATCAGTTGCAGTCCGCTTCAGAAACCCTCCCCAGCTCCACCTGTATAGATCTGCTACTGGGTGATTCATGTACGCTATTTGAGGGTTATTTTATATATGTTATTTGCAGCAGCAGTATTTCTTCCATGCTCACAGCAGCATGTTGTGGATGTATTGGCAGTAGCAAGTCTCGGTACTTGCACTGCCGCAGCAGCAGAGTAGCAGATCTATTCTGCAAAGACCAAACACATTAACATTGTCATGTACATTACCATGCCAATCCCTCCGAGAGTTGTCATGACAGAACGTCTTTTCAGGAGTGTTTTTCCCAAAAGCAATTTTAGCCAACCATTGTTGCAAGTTCCATCGTTACCAACATAGTTCAGTGATTTAGTATTTCCCGAAACTATAATTCCAACGAACATTTGCAAAAAGCACTGCAAAGCTGTGCAGTTGGAACTACTACTTTCTTGTTAGGCTGGCCGCACACTAGACGATTTTCAAATCTTAAACGATTTTAAAACCATGGGAGACCACAGACATGAAGACAGTTCAACCGATTTTTAGCGGTTTTGTTTGCGACAAATCGGGACAAATTTGTTTGCAATCGGGCCACACCACCCCGATCGTTCGGGGATGCAAATCGGACTTAAAATCGGCCTTAAAATCGTCTAGTGTGTGGCCAGCCTTAGTAAGACATGTGGACTGGAGTTTCATTTAAGAGAGAATCTATGATTGAATCAACAGAAAACAATAGATAAAGCAAAACAATGAAGAACAAAAATAGCAAAGTAGTCCTCAGATGGCATGTTCATCCGTTCTCAAACTGATTAATTAGCATAAGTTACTACTTCACCACCTGCGTGATGTCAATAATGCAAATGAGTTCACCGCGATTCAAATGTGTAATAAACTTACTAAGGCTTCGGGAAACAGTCATGCCTAGTTCATTTCTAAAATAAAAGTTACATTGTATGGGAAACACACCCAGAAATGCTTCCAAACACTGCATGCGATGACCTCGTGCTCAGGGTTAATCTAGTTAATCTACATTGGCCCGTAGCTAAGGTGGAGGTGTCAAGCAAACCCAGCCCCGAGTGACCTTGCAACAGGCATAGCTCACCTGAGAGAGGTCAGAACAGGAAGACCAGTCTTCACTCTCCACATGGCTTTCAAAGTGGATTTGAACCTGGAACGGTGGACTCAAATAGACATGAAAACAAGTGCAGGCCTGGGGTGATCCTGCTGTCTACTGCAGTGTTCTGGCAGGAGAGTGAATGTGCTTGTGTGCGTGCATGGTAGAGGGCAATCATAAATATTCATGGTAAATGTCAACCATACCCACAACCACTTCCGTCCTCAAGTCTGTCTGAATATAGCCGGGAAGTTCTGAAACATTTAAACACGATTTCATTGTTTGCTCTGAAACCTCTAGCCATGTTTTCATGAGACAAAGACAACAGGAAAACACTTTGAAAGGGTAAACTTCATCCAAAAATGAAAATCATGTCTTCATTTTCTCACCCTTGTGTCGTTCCAAACCTGTATGACTTTCTTTATTCTATGGAGCACAAAAAATTTTTTTTTTTGAAAATTGTGTCTGTGTTTTATTGTCCATGCAATAAAATTCAACAGGGTTGAATGTCATTGTGGACCCTATTAGCTTCCATTGCATGGACAATTTCTTATTTCAAATATCTTCCACAAAAGTGTTCGGAACGACATGAGGGTGAGTAAATGATGACAGAATTTATTTTTGTGGTTGAACTATTCCCTTAACACTAGAGCCTGCATCATCCTCTCTAGAGATTTTTTCAGGATCAACAAAGATCAGAATTGACATCATGAATGAGAAATGATGAAGATGCTTAACCATTTCTTAGTGTGTTCCTGTTTGAATTGAGTTATTGGATACTGGCATGATTACAACATAATTACATGCACAATCACGACCGCCAAGGATTAGATTAACTAACCAAAGGCTTAGCAATCAACGATCCCTGTCAATTGTGTACATTATTGCCCATGCTTCATTTGATATGAAATTAATTTAGCACAAAGGTTGAGAACAGCTTATCATCTGGTGTTATGATTGCTAGTTAACTTCACTCTAGATGCATAATTTATCGTATCAATGTCCATCTGCTCACAAAATGAGCTGCTTCTGAGAGGGTACATGCCCTCAGTTTGAATGTGCACCATGCCTTTGCTACGTCTCCACGTTATTGGAAGTTGGAATGGACAAAATAAGTGATAATATATGTAGGTCTTAAATAAAGAAAAACTTTTCAAAAAATGTAAACAGAGGTGTTCTAAGAAGTTCTTAGAAATATAATCTTTGTATTCATGTTGGTTATATATGTTTTTGGAAAAACTTTAATACCATTTTCAACAAAAGTTTCAATTAAATGACTCTAAAATGTCATGGTGTAACAATCAAGTAAAAAGTAATAACATATTTACCTTGTATAGCTACATGGGTGTACACATCTTAATCATATTTCCAAAGTTTTAAAGATATGTTTTACAGTTCAACGATTAATTAAATCAATAATCAATTCAAAGAACAATTAAAATTACTTTTTGAAGTTGTATTAAATGACATTTTACAAGGTAAAATATACAAACCAGTCATAAAAGGTCTGATTTTCTAATATTTTAAGAAATATATTGACCTGAAATTCTAAAGCAGTTAGTTTTATTGTAGAAAGCAATTCTCATTCTCATTTACAACCGAATTGTGTTGTAAAGTTGTTTTGGACCTGCGTGTTTTGCAAATGTAACTGCATATTTTCATGTTACAATTGTTTCCCATTTCCTGCTATCAGTGTAGTCTATTGCTGTAATAAACCAAATAGATTGATTTTAAGGCTCTGTATCGTTCTGCAAAAAGAGAGCATGCCTGTCTTCTGACAACACAGGGAGTCCAAAAACAGAAATGCTGTAATCGTGAGTGGAGTCATTTACATCCCAGGGCTCTGAATCTATCAAGCATTCTAGCACATGATTGCTGTTGTGTTTATGCATTGCGGGCTTTGATAATCCGCTGTGCTGCCTGCAGGAAGGAAGAAGCAGCACAAATTAGTTGATTAGGAAAACCTCTGCACTGCTTTTCCAAGCGCGCCTCCTCTCAGGGTGGAAACAGGTCTATCCAGGATGACATGCTCCATCAGGGTTGTCATTTAAACCACATCAAACCCACACAAACCTCTCTACATAGCAATGCTGACAGACTCTGGGAGCTTTATCTGAAACAAAACTTAGTGCCATATTGAATACTGATATGTGTTTATTATATTTTTGGCCTTTGTTTATTGGATACACCAGGGGGGTCAAGGTTGGACTGGTTAGCATGATCCCATTAGCCCCTGTTGGTTGATTTTGTAACTACACCATCTACCTGCAAAAAAGCATGATACTTCAATGATGGCCATTAAAAAGCACCAGTGACAAAATACATATTTCTACAAGCAACATATAAAATGCAAAAACTTCTTTAGTATATAGTAGCTGTTTTACCAATACCTGATCCTTTTTAGATGTTCTTAAAAAGGAAAATGGCAGTTGTGTCATGATTAGCATGGTTTTAAATGGCTCATGGCTATCCAACCAATATAATGTTAATATTAAGTTGTCTTATGATACTGAATACATTATTATGATACTGAATACAATTTAATAGAAAATGTAAAAAGAAAAAAAAAAACAAGCTAGGACTTCATGTGTGGTCACATTAGCAAAATTTTGGTGAAATTTTGTGGACAAAAGTGTCTTATGATACTGAATACATTATTATGATACTGAATACAATTTAATAGAAAATGTAAAAAGAAAAAAAAACAAGCTAGGACTTCATGTGTGGTCACATTAGCAAAATTTTGGTGAAATTTTGTGGACAAAAAAAAGGTCCATTGTCAGTGTAGGGTACACAGAAGTCACTTTCAAACCAAGCAGCTTTTCAATGTCAATGCAACAAATTCACGTAAGCAACTTTAACAAGAGTGAAATCTGAAACACCCAATCATGTGCATTCCTATTGAAATTACTGGATTTTGCCCCAACATTTTGCTAAACTATACTAAATGTGTCCACAACTTTAGTCAGATCACCTAGATGAATAAATAAAGTTCAGAAGTTTCTAAATAACACCTATTTTGTAATTGTTTAACTAATTAGCTAGCTGCTACACACAAAATAAATGATAAAATAATATTATTGTCAACAAGCTGTGGATTTTCAGCCCAGAATTGTTTTGTTTTAGTAAAAATTCTAGTTAGATGTGTCCATTTTGAAACACAAGAACAAGCAACAATGCCAAACGGTATCAGATAACTGCAGGGAAAAGCTCCCAAGATTGAAATTTGATCTGTATTTCAATGACAGGAGAATTTGCATCATCATGGTAAAGAAAACACAGTGAGTACAGCAACAATGGCAACAAGCCCTGATAATAGTTTTGCACTCCCAAACCAGAGTAGTTACAGATGAAAGTGCTGCGCTGGCAGCAAAGGAAAACATAAAAACAGTGTTGATTGAACAAACCATTTTGTGCAAGCAAATAATAATAATAATAATAATAATAATAATAATAATAATAGCACAGCGGATGTTTTACCAGTGCCAGATTCACTTTTGTATGGTTATTAAAAGCGAGAAATTGCTAATCAGTGTTGTCATGATGTAATTTTCCTGCCACTCCAGAGTGATTAATCACATGGCATTAACAGCTCAGGTGATTGACTCAAAAAGTTCTGTGGTTTCATAAGCCAATATGGCAGATTTCAGATCGTGCACTGCCACTGAGATGAATGGGAATGCTATCAGATAGTTGCAGGTATTATAGACATCCATGGTCAGAGCACAAGAGCACAGACAGAATAGAAAACGCCGGCAGAGTGACATATTCTCCCATCGGTCAGCTTGTTCAAAAACACATTTGCGCTGTATGTCTCAAGCACTGACAAATATCGAACGGGGGGGGGGAATCCATTGGGAAACATCACACCCTGGCTCAATGCTGATATCAAAAGACATCAATGTCGTTCGACATTTCTGTGGTTTTCTATCAGCCCCAAGTCATCCAGAGAATTTCATAGCATTTACGATTAGTTCACGTGGGTGGTGGGGATGGGTCTGCAGTGCAGCACAATGAGGAAACCTGGCAGGGCTAGAGCTCTCCACAGCAGTCGATGATTTAGTGCTGTTCCAAACCCATCAGGCACTGCTGCCATGATGTACGAGCCTCCATTCATGTACCACCACGTGCCACTCAGAAAAACCTCGGCTTTTGCAATCCACATGGAGGCCCTTCTCGCAGCCGGGGTGAATGAATTATGCTGTGAAACACGTTAATAGCACTTCGGCATGATGTATGCGTTCCAAATCCATCGCCAGGTTGTTTTAGGGAACTTGAGGCAAAGCTGTAAACTACACTATTCTGAATTAATCTATTAGCCTCCACGCATTTCCGTCTGTCTGCACTTTCCCCAAGCTCATTAAGCGCTAAGTGCGGGAAGCTCTTTATAACGGCAAGTTCCTTAAAGACAGCCAAACCGCCTTAACTATACAAAAGAGTGGCAACATTAAATGACATCTCAGACAAAACACTTCCCTTTAATGTCACGCTCTTAAGGCTTCGACCAGGGGCGTAGCCATCATTTCAGAAGTGAGGGGGACAGAAATGTTATATATATATACGAAAAAAAGAAAAAAAAAAATATATATACAGGTGCATCTCAATAAATTAGAATGTCGTGGAAAAGTTCATTTATTTCAGTAATTCAACTCAAATTGTGAAACTCGTGTATTAAATAAATCCAGTGCACACAGACTGAAGTAGTTTAAGTCTTTGGTTCTTTTAATTGTGATGATTTTGGCTCACATTTAACAAAAACCCACCAACTCACTATCTCAACAAATTAGAATACATAATTCTTTCAAAATGTATGTATAACTTGAGCTGTAAAGTTGTTCTTTTATTCAGTTGTAAAATCCACTAACTTTACACATAAAAGGTTAATAAGTGATTGTTTTCCACATTTAAATCCTATTACTATGCATGTTGTTTATGTCATGTGGCTGTACTATGAAAACAGTATTTTAATGTTTATGTGTTAACTTTCATTGTATGTGCCTCACTGTAACCTAGATGTAGGCTATGCCTTTTCTTTGAAGAAAAGAATGAGAGACCATTTAGCTTAATGGTATTATCAAAACAACTTACTTAGTTTGAGCATCCCCACCAGCTCTGGCATAAGTTTTGTTGAACAATGGTAGATGGAGAAAAGTTTCAGGAGAACCTGTTTATTTTTTATGCAAATCAGTTTGGTGATGCTAATGGCTTAGAAATAATATGCTTCACCTTTAACCCTTAAATGCATGAATGTTTTGCCAATCATTATTACATATTCAGGTCTTTAGCGACCCGGACCAATATATCCAGCACGGATGGATCTCTAACTGCTGCAATAGCAAAAAACTCTCTTGATATTTTAAGAACAATTACAGAAGAATAAAATAAAGCATATTTCGTTACCTTTTGAAACTTAAAAGGGTTCAATTTGAGCAGATGATTTTACCATCGCTGTCATCGTCAGAGCGCACTTCCACAGTACATTCAGCATCTGCCTCAAATTCACGATCTCAACCATATTCTCAAAACTATCGTTTTCAATGACTTCATATTCAATATTTTGATCACTGGCAGCTTATTCACCACATCCAGCATAAAATGACAGTGACATTTATATTTCATTGCGTTTAGTAGTTGCTCTGCAGTAAAGCCATTCAAACCACTTCAATTTTTGTGACAGTGACATTTATATTTCATTGCGTATAGTAATTGCACTGCAGTAAAGCCTTTCAAATCAGTTCAATTTTTGCTGATGATATTCGTTTGTTTTATGCCTGCCTTAATTATGAGTGAAACGTCACGTCATCATTGTGTATCAAACAATGCCACCTTGAGGAAAAAAGATGCATTGCACATATTGGCCCGGCTGCTCAGTGGTGGTACAGCAGTTGTGGCAACGGGACGTGACGTCTCCGTTCCCTCCTTCAGGGAACGAGGGTTACAATACGTAACCGAGACGTTCCCTTTCAGTCGGTCACTCCGAGTCACGTCGATGACCGACGAACTGGGATCCCCACCAAAGCGCCATGCATGCTGCCCCTTCCAGTGTCCTGCGCGAGCCTCCTGCACCCCTTTTTGTTGTAGGCCAGGACTCGCAACAAGAAGGCTAGTGACTGTTGTCGTAGCACTACCCACTCAGTGAGATTGGATAACACTGGAAAACGTACCTGGTCATGCTTCCCTACCGACTTCCCTTCCACGGGGTCGTGGGTAGCAGCAATTGCAGCAACATAGACTTTAAGGGTGGAGGGAGACAGCCTTTGTTCCAACCCCTGCTGCAAAAAGGACAGCACGACTTTGATCGGGCATCTTCGGGGGTCTTCTCAGTGAGCAGAACACCACTCGACGAACAGGTTCCACTTCAAGGCATAAGCGTGTCTCGTAGACGGTGCTCGCACCGAAGTGATGGTGTCGGAAAAACATACTTGCGAAGGCCCCGCGGCCAGCTGTGTGCCTGTGCGTCTGTGCCGAGTGTTCCCTCAGTCAGGGAGTAAAACAACTGGCAGTGAGAGGTCTCTGGAGAGGCAAACAGGTCTACCTGAGCGACTCCGAAACATCTCCAAATCAGCTGGACCGTCTGGGGATGGAGTCTCCATTCTCCGGGGAGCACATCTCGTTGACAGCTGGTCGGTTGCCCGGTTGTGCAGACCCGGAATGTGAATGGCATGAAGCAACCTCAGATGCTTCTGACTCCAGAGGAGGAGGTGCCGGGCGAGTTGCATCATGCGACGGGAGCGTAGACCACCTTGTCAGTTGATGTACGCAATGGTCACAGTGTTGATCGTGCGGACCAGCATTTGCTTTCCTCGTAAGCGCCCTCTGAGACAGTTCGAGGCAAGGTGTACTGCTAACAACTCTAGGCAGTTCATGTGCCAGTGCAGTTGGGGGCCCGTCCAAACCCCCGACACTGCATGCCCATCGTATGTGGCCCCCCCAAGCCGGTAACCCACAGCATGCCTGGAGAACTTTTCCAGGGGCACTCCTGCCCGGAGAAATGCAAGGTCTGACCATGGGGTGAAGGTTTGGCGGCAGGCCGGTGTGACTTGGACCCGGTGAGTGCAGCATTTCCACGCCCACCTCGGGACTCGGCCATGGAGCCAGTGTTGAAGTGGTCTCATATGAAGCAGCCCCAGTGGTGTAACTGCCTCTGCAGCTGCCATATGCTCCAGGAGCCTCTGAAACTGTTTCAGTGGGACCGCCGTCCTGCTCTTACCGAGTCCCCTCCATACCGGGAAAAGAAACTCGCGTTTGGATCATCAGTGGCAAATTCTTTAAATATAAAAAATACGTACTAACAGGCTGTGAGTCAGAATCTAGGCTGTCCTTGCAAAGTTGGAATTGCCCCACTTTATAGAAACACAGATGGCATTGTAGGCTACTCTCCCAGGAAACAGTCCTCCATGTGCGCTGCACACACTCAAATATTTGGGTTGAACTGTTATGGAACAGTGTTGTAAATACAACTTAACCACTGATTTCTAGTTGTGTCCTCTTTTGGAGGCCAAACAAAGTAGTTTCGCTTTCACAACGAAACACACAGCATCTCCACGACATGGCGGCGGCGGCAACATTACTACAGCGAGAATAAAAGTTACGCCTTCTTTCTTTGCCTAAACATTTGGGCGGTCATCCCACATCGTGACGTAGACATGTGGGGGCGTGTTTAAACAAGGCGTTTTCGGAGGGAGTGGACGGCTCTTAACTTTTTTAAATAATATCTCTTTGGGTTTGAGACTTTAGTCTTTGCAACTTTAGGGATCTTATCTATGCACGAACAGCTTGTAACAGTCCAAAGAGAAAGGAAAACTTGAAATCACATCATATGACCCCTTTAATGTGCTGAAGCGCACAGGGGAGATGGCCGCTTCCAACACAAACAGGTGGTAGTGCAGTCTGATGTGTGCAACCCACTCGACACGGTAAAAAACGACCACCGCTGAAGTGCCGTTCCCCCAGCACGAGAGCTCTAAAGAGTGTGCTGAACTCGTTGAGTTTCCTCAAAGCAGAAGTCAGGAGCAGAACGATATGACCGCTCGGCTACGAAGTGAAAAGCATGTGTTGCACCTGCTGCCTAGTTATACTTGCTCTGCGATCAGCGGCAGCTGGATGCAATCATCGCATGCCAATGTGCATTGGCTTTTTTAGTTTACACTATAAGTGGATTTGTCTCTCTAAGTGGATTGGTCTCTCTAAATGACCTCCCAAT
>NW_015625581.1:572110-599635 GCF_001515625.1 Sinocyclocheilus rhinocerous
TGAACATTTGGGCGGCGTTATGCAAATATTCCCACATAGTGACGTAGGTTAGAACCCCCGCGTGTTAGAACGAGCCGTTTTAGGTAGGCGTGGCTGACTCTTAACTTTTATAAAGAATATCTCTTTGGATTTGAGACTTTAGTCTTTGCAACTTTACAGATCTTCTTTATGCACCAAGAGCTTGTAATACTCCAAAGAGAAAGGAAAAATTGAAATCGCATCATAAGACCCCTTTAAAGCAATATCTGCCAAATCACTAGAGGATAAAACCATTGGAAATCATTTGACAAATCACATGCAAAAGTATCATTTTGGATAGTTAAAGATGTCTTGCTCCCTGTTTGTCTGATGTGTTTCAATATTTATAGGAAATGTAATTTATTGTAATATTTCATAAATTGTGTATTGCTCAATTCAACTGGAGCACGATTAATCACCTTTAAGGAGGAATAGACTTACCTGTCCTAAATGTTGTTGGTATGCAGAACAGCTTAAACACAGTCATTTCTTGCAATTTGCTAATGAGGCTTTAGTTGCGGACAAATACTTTAGAAGCATATCTCGCCTTTAGGTTCATCAGTTAATTGCAATCTGTAAACGTTTCAAGGGTTGATCTAATCCCAGAGGACTAATGCTGATTTTATAAGACTTTAATAATGGCATCAATCAGCATCTTGAAGAGATCAAGACGTAGCAAGAAGTGTGGTATGATTTAGAGCCAATTATTTAATCATTGATTCATATTACAATAATATATTGCAATATATTTGTAATGTACATGTAGAATTCCTCTCAGCAATGCACAAAAAGTAAAATTATTAGACATTGGTAAAGGCCACAACAAAATGTTAATTACAGGCCCAGAAAATCAATAGCTTTAGTAAATGGCCATGTATGCCTAATTTTAGTTAAATGTATTTTGAAACACAAGAACAAGCAACAATATGTAACAGTCCCAACTCCAGGAAAAACAGTTCATGCTGAAAGTTGATCGTTATTGCAACAGAGTGAGGACAGGAAAATTTGCATCAGCATTGTAAACGGAACATATAGTGAGTACAGCAACAATGGCAACAAGCCCTGATAATGGCTTTGCACTCCCAAACCAGAGTAGTTAGGGGTGAAAGTGCTGTGCTGGCAGCAAAGGAAAACATAAAAACAGTGTTGATGGAACAAACCAGTGGAAGAAAGCTGACATGTACAAAGAAGTTTGTGGTGGGTGTACTAAAATCCACACTCCAGACTTCAATTCAATGGGAGCAACAGACGGCCGAATGCATTTTACATGAGGGAGAGAGAAGTGGAGTGCTTTGGGGCACATTATCCAAAGCACAAATGGACTCTCAACCAGATGTCAACCTCCTCAAATATTTACAACAGAGATTATGTTTAATAACTTTCATTATAGACTATGATTGGTCTGGATATTTCTGTGCTTAATACCATTCCCTGTGTGGGTACAGTTCATTTTTCTGAAGAATGAGACATACTCCCTTAGTAATAGATACAATCAAATCTTCATGACTATCTATTAAAATCAATATCAACCAATGTGATACACACACATATATATTTTTTTTAACATGGAGTAACTGATCATATGAGGAAAACTGAAGAATGGAATTAAACATGATACAATAAACAGAGCTTGACAGTAAAGACTGAAAGCATGATCAAATTTTCCAAAATGTTTCATAAACAGACATGCAAGAAGTGTGCAATGTGTAGAGCTTTGCGAATGAGGGGTGTCCAAACCCTTGCAATAATATACAAGATCATGTACAAACAATATGTCAGCTAAAAAGAGTAGGAATTAGAAAAAACATGGTCATTTTAAGTAATGACTTCAAAACTCAAAAATGGAAGCTCTCACACAACATATGGCAACAAAGCATTTCCATCATGATATGTAGTGTAATATGAGGGAATTGCATGGGGAAAAGCTGTATTTGCAAATGTTTCAACCTGAGGTGCTAAAGAGTGTTGAGAAACAGATTTTCTAGGTTTTGGTATCAAAAAAAAAAAATCACACTGACTGAAAATTGTCATGATTGGAAAAAAAAAACGAAAAAGGAACAAGATAATGTATTTAACTTTTAAACCTGCAGCATTTGCGGTTACATCTATTACGAACTCTCAAATGAGACACAAAGTGTTTAAAAAAAAGAAAAGAAAACTGATTGAGAGTTAGTATAAACCGGCTCATATTCACCAGCCTAAGCATCCACAACCTTCACAAATTTAGACATGAGTTGCCTGAGGGGCACAAACCCAATTACAATCTCATAGTGAACAAGACTAGACATTAAGCATTTTATTAAGAAAGTCAAGTTATTGTTTTGATGAATGTTGCCATAATGCACAGCCTTAGTTTCCAGCTTGCATTCTATAATTCAACCTGTAATGATACCCTCACAATGCCACACACAACAGGAAAAAGATAAAGGACTTAAACATCCTTTGAAAACCTTGCCTCATGGGCATTTCTCCCTTACCTAGTCATGTGTATGACCTTTATTGAAATTGCTTTTCACTGGAATAGGTCACCAGATTCAAAGGCACGGAATGGACGAAATAATAGGTTGGTCTCTGTTCAGCACACATTGAATACAGCAGGTTGAGCTTTTACTTGGACTTTGTAAAGCTTTGGGCCATTTGCAAAGGCCAGCTGCAGGAGTCTTTCTGTGGTCTGCCTGGAAAGAAGCAGGAAGAGGAAGAGATGGAATAGGGATAAAAATAAAACAAAAAGCAGAAAGAAGTCAAAGAAGATGTGTATATTAACCTTCATGCAAAGTTTGTGCATAGACATTAGTTGAAGTATTGTGACTACACACAGACAGCACTTTACGCAAATACGGTACAAAACAAGGCCCTGAAACTCACCATCAAATCAAAATTGACAATTTTTGTTTTTAATGGATTGTTGCAGCATTTATTTTAAATTGATTTATCCATGCACTATTTTTTTTTAATTCGTGTGCCTTCATAATTTTTAATCAAAAATATTAATTTCACCTTCCCCTGCAATGACAACTCTTCTCGGATGACTCCAATGATCGTAATTGTCACGGTGCGTGTGGAGAGATGAAGCGAGGACTCAAGTGCAGGATGAATGGTTCTCTTTTAATAATAAAATGAAACGAAAACAAACTAAAACAACCCCGAGGAGGAAAAACAGACAGGCAGGCTAGGAACTGCACTACATGCAGACATAACACACAATAAAAATGACGGATCAGCACAGGATTACAGACACCAGGAGAATAAATAGGAAACCAAATGAGGAGGCTAGCGAGGGAGACACAGGTGGAGCAACTTAAACAATAATGAGGTAACAAGATGGGCGGGGCAAGACAATAGACAGGAGAGAGCACATGGCACCAGACAAACACAACACAAGCCATGCGCTCACAGAAAACAGTGACATCTGGTGGCACTGTGACAGTAATTTCCATTGCATGCCAACACTTTGTTTGGTTTTTCAACTAAATATCCAGCAAAACAAAATCATGCTATGCACATTTTGCAAACAAAATTTTGGACAGAGCTAAACATTAATGTTTTTGGTACTTAAAATTGGTTATTTAAAAATATGAATTTATTATAAATTCAACAGATTATGTCAAATAATGACTCTGCTGTGTAATTTTAATTGTAAAATAAAGTCAAAGAAGTGTCTGGGGTGTAACAGGACAAAATCACCAATTAAAGAGAGGAAAGAGACTACTGATGTGTTTAAAACTAGCTATTTTTTCATGTTTTTTTTTTGTTTTTTTTACATAAGATATCTAAAAGTAAGCATTACATTTATATAGCATTTTTCTAGACACTCAAAGTGCTTTACACATTTGCGAATGTCCTTAATAGCTCTCACAAAAAAAAAAAGAAAATTGGAATATGACCTTAAAAAGGTAATGAGACACCAAAGTGTACTATCTTCGTAAAGTGTTTCAAATGTATGCCCACATTCAGAAGACAAAAAGGCTCCCCTTTGTACAAAGAGTCAGTCAGTTATTTTTCTGTAACTAGAATGGCATCAGCAAGGGATTTTTTTATTATACCAAAAAGCTTTGTACACAGTGTGTGCCACTGTTTTGTCTTATGGTGAGCCCTATTAAAAAAAAAAGATATATATATATATATATATATATATAATAAATAAATAAAAAATTTAATTATCTCACGCATACACACACACAAAAAAAGGTCTCCAGAAGTATAATGCTGGGTGAGAAACCTAATATACTGTACAGATAAGCACAAAACCCCCATGTTTAATTCCATCACACCTCACCGCACAAAGGCAGTTCTCCTTGGATTGAAAAAATACTGTTTCATCACCTCCACGCAGTGAGTGATTGTTCCTGGGGGTCTAGGAAGCCCTTTTCAGTTAGCCACCCTTGGGTGGAACAGAGTTTCAAAGTGAGAGATTAAAGAGCCGTGCTAGGACACTATGCCCTTCCTACCCAAAACTCTCTCTTGTTACAAGCCTGCTGAATCTTGCATACAGTACAATAACAAACTCCACTTGATTTAATATAGAGCACCAAAGCACAGAAACACAATATGCATTATTCAGGAAGAACATTAATGAAGCCTCTCTGCTATTACTGACCTTCATACAAACACAGTTTTATGAAAGGTTATCCTTTATATAGCAGGTGGTGTAGGTTTAAACTATAGGCTTAGTATTTTCAAATGATGAAATAAACCTAAAGAAAAAGGGTCCCACTTTATATTAAGTGGCCCTAATACCTGTGTACTTACATAGTAACTAGATGTGTACATAGTATGTAACCACAGTGTAAGTACACATTGGTACATAGTATCTACAGCTGTAATATTTCTGTAACTACACACATGTAACAACCCTCAGAATGGTTTGTGCAAGTACAAATGTGTAACAGGACATTGGTAACAACACTTTTGTTTCACTTCCCTAAGTACTCGTGTAACAGGACATATATAACTACATTTTGTAACAACAATATGTGTAAGAGTAATTGGAACCATTTGATCCACGGGGTGGAGATGGGTAGGTTTAGGGGTGGAGATGGGATCCAGGGGGTGGAGATGGGTAGGTTTAGGGATATGTGAAGTTGGAGGAGTTGGATCTGTTACACATTTGTACTTACACATACCATTCAGTGGGTTGTTACATATGTGTAGTTACACAAACATTACAGCTGTAGATACTATGTACCAATGTGTACTTACACTGTGGTTACATACTACGTACACACCTAGTTACTATGTAAGTACACAGGTATTAGGGACACTTAATATAAAGTGGGACCAGAAAAAAGGACATTTTAATTGGTTAACTAGATTCAAAATTCAAAAGGTTTGGTTAATGCCATCAGACTGACATTTCTGACAAATAAATTAGCTCTTTCCTTTATAATCACCATTAGAGCTAATTAACTCAAAGCCGTGAAAACACTATTAATCTTATTCATTAAAACGAATCTACAAGAGATCATTAAGAACCAGCTTGTGCATTTTAAATTCAACATTGGTTAACAAAACTAAATCCATTTACAATATGATTTCTGATATTTTACAAAGATGTAGAAGATATTCTTACGTAAACGTGTATATTTTACAGCTACAAATGCGTACAGAAATTCTTGGATAGAAAGTGTTCTTGGAGAAAATATAAGGCTTTTTCACTTTGAATCGATTAGATAACAAACAAAACGTGTTTTGACAAGAGTCCGAATGACAGAAAGATAGCATGTGCCATACAAAAAAAATATTAGATATGCTCCTGACCAAAAAAAAAAAAAAAACTGACACTGTTGGAATTGATTTTCAGAGATGTCAGTAATGATTGTTTATCATTTGCTGCCTGCCACTTACAGAAGCCAAAGACGAGCACACAGGCTTATTCTGAAAAAAAATGACCGTAATGACCTGTGTGAGAAAAATCATATTTCACAGAAGTGTTTATTTCAGTAACAGCCAAAGATACAGTATGTGGGTCTAATTCAAAAACAAAGCCGAGGATATTGTTTTTCTGTCCACAGATTATTTAGCTGATGGTTATAGGAACAAATCTCTCTGGATGCATTTATGTTTTAGAAAATAGCTATCCTGTATCATTGCTTCTGAGTCTGTCACATTGTAATATGGTAGTTAAATGAGGCTGCTGCGGTAAGTCAACCTCATTATTTTCATTCACAAAAACAATCATGTGCCTAAGCGGACAAAAACAATGGCCGTGTCATCTGCTATGCCCTTAGGAGACATTAAACAGAAAGTGGATGGCACATATGATTTCTACAATCACTCAAAAACATTTGATGTCTTTTATGACCAACATGAACAACAATATCCAATTAACACCCAGACAGGCCTCACTCAGATAGAGCGCATATTGGCAGAAGTTCACTGAATGTTTGTCTCATCACATTATTTCCTTTTTTCTATTCAGTTTCGGCTTTCGTCTCAATCCGAGTGAAACCTAATAATAGGGTTTTACGGCAGGAATGTTAAATCAGCTGCCGTCGAGAGACTGCAGTCTGAAATATGATAACATTTAAGCTGTGAAATTGGTTGACTACTAAAGTAAACAAAACACTTTTTTTTTTTTCTTTTGCCCTCTAATGTGAAAAGGGCAATTCATGGGATGGAAATATATTCAAAACATCTCAAAGTCTTCCCTGAAAACAAAGCATTGTTATGAAAATGACAGCCTGCACTAATTGGCCGAAGCAGGATCTCAGACAAGAGTGAAAGGAAATAAACGAACACGACTCAAGGGCTCTGTCCGAAACCTGACACATGTGACCTTCGCAGCCAGTATGCAAGGCATCAAGGAGAACAGACGTCTCTGTCATTACCGGTACAGGACCTCCTCAACCGGACCTCCTTTTCCTTTAGAAAGCTCAAGGGGCCACAAGGCTGGATCTTTAGTCTCAAGGGCCGTACTTCTAATACATATACAAAATACTAATAAGGAGAGTAGATTATGGGTGTTTCTGAAAATTCATACTTCCCTACTATAAAGTAGGTGAAAAACAGTATGTCAAAAGAGTCACACGACAATGGCAACATGACAAATGTACTGTCCGGACTACATTCATACTACACACTTTGATATTACATAGAACATTTATATAACAGTCACAAAGCAACTACTTATTCAAAATAACTTACTCAAAGAGGATGCAATTTTTGATGCAGCTTACGTGTGGTATGCAGAATGAGCAAAAATTTATGTTATTTAAAAATGAAATGCTCAAGGGCAACCGGTTAACAGTGCAAATAATTATACATATACATATGTATGCATTTCTTGTTACTGTGTGGTGGTTAAGACATCAAAAAGAAGAAAAAAACAGACAGGCAAAAGAATAGTATATTCAATCAGGGGTGGTATACACAGGTTAAGTGTCTACACTGATTATACTTTCTCAAAGAATGAAAAACTCGAACTTCATCTGTTAAAGCATGCAATGTCATGTTGGAGAGCTCTCCTCCTCCGCCTGCTCTCAGCATTAGTATGTAAATAGAAAGTGGATCCATGGATATGACAAGCAGGAACATCCCTTTAATTAACTCTAATCCGCTTTAGACCCGCTTGGCAATCTGTTCCCAGAGTCTGCTACATGCTGCCTCATTCATAACTCAAAGACACCTGCATACTTCCATCGTGCTAGATTAATTCAAACAGAAAGATTTTTAAAGTGGCATGTGCGTGGAGTTCTGTCACGATATTATTATGAGTGTGTTTTCTTCCTTTTCATTGAGCAAAGAATGTGCTTTGCTCTGCGAATGCGAATCTAACAAAATTAGTTTTATGATTTAAACAAGAAAAAAATTAAAATAAAAAAAACAATATAGATTTACTTGAAAGCAAGACAAAAGTACTGATTAAAAAACATGATCTGTTTTGCGACACATGATTAGGCTTAAAGTCTTTCCTTCTTCTTCCACTCAATTATACAATTAAAAGTGACCCGAAGTTTAATCTTTGCTGTTGTTGATTTCTAAAAGCTCATTTAAAATTCTGAACCTGGTTCTTTAAGTGAACATGCATAGACTGGGCTCTTGACTTCAAAACGACAGGGATACAGCGTTTCCCTAATTAACACCTCAGTTTAGAGCCAAAAGATATCAGACAGTTAAGTTTGACCGCATTTTCACATCCAGGTTCTGTGGTTTTGCTATGCTATGGGTTAAGTCAGAGGTGAGGAAATTCATAAATGCCTTTCTCTTAATTATATCATTTGACAACTCATGGCACCTTGCTGACATTGGGTTATTTAACTGTGAGCAATAATTAGAATATAGCCGTTGCAATCAAGACCGCTGCTGAGGTCTGCCA
Organism: Sinocyclocheilus rhinocerous; assembly: GCF_001515625.1. Taxonomy (NCBI): domain Eukaryota; kingdom Metazoa; phylum Chordata; class Actinopteri; order Cypriniformes; family Cyprinidae; genus Sinocyclocheilus; species Sinocyclocheilus rhinocerous. The sequence goes on from NW_015625581.1 coordinate 580,443, forward strand.
ATGTGCAATTTGCTAAGAGAATTCATAAATTGATTCCCAAGCCAAACATGTGATAGAGCAGGCTATCTTTAGTGAGCAAAATTAGTCTAGACTCATATCATCAGCATAATGTGCTGTTTAAAAATCACCAGCAAAACAAGCTACTTGCAAATTTATAACCTCATCACATTAAGGCAAAAGGCTGTACAAACTGGCCAGCTGAAGTCACAAAATCAAACTGATTCAATGTAATGAGATTTAGAATAAAACATTTCGGTGACCCGAATTCCTGAATGCATCCATGATAAGAAGGATAAACAAAAAAAGCACTTTATTTGTGGCATGAGTGTTGGGCACAATTGACTGAATAGATATCGACTTGGAACAAACATACCTTGATTGAGCTAAGAAAGTGAAAATGAAACACCATGGCTCATGCTCAATTTGATCAAATCAAACCTGAAGACAGATAAAGCTTTTTGATGTTTAGACACATCCTTCTTGGCATGGGTATAAATAGGGAATTCGGTAGCTAGAATGTGACAGACAATAAAGCCTCAGTTGGAAATATTTTCAAGTTGGTATATCTCATAAACAGCTGTTAGGGTAAAGCTAGCTGGTATTAACCCTGTGGAGGAACAACTACCCTATCAGTTGGCAGAAGTAAGACTAGATTAGAAAACTAATAGCTGTGAGCTTCAACAGACCTTATACCTTCACAATCACATGCTATCGGAATTACGAGTTTCCTAGTCAGCAATTGGACATGAATGGCCTCTAAAGTCGTATTTACAACAGGGAAACTCTGAGATAATTTTGATAAACGAGTTTCTGAGTTGGGGACGGGCCATTACACTTGAAACATGGTGGTGAGGTGAAACTTAGCTGTACTATTGTGAAGTTTCTCCCACAAGTTTTACGGTATATTGCTTTCTCTTGCCATTACAGTCATGTATAATGACGTATATATAAATAACCATGTATGAATGAGATCCTACATTTTATTCAAAACCTGTTTGATATTGACTCAATATCTTCTAAACCTTTTGGCTTTCATAAGATTTCTGCAAGGAATAGGCAAGAATCAGCTCACGAATGGGCCGTCCTCCATGATTCCTGTTGTTTCCAATAACAAAGCACTTGAATGTGACAAACTCGTAATTACAACTTCCAAAGTGGGAAGTAGGAAATTTCCGATAGCATGTGAAGGTAGCACTCATACCTACGACTTAGTCTTTACAATGGCACACACTGTAAAAAGGTCCTAAATGGCAAATTTTCACAACTCACAACTAGACTTGTGCTGGTATTCGGTAATGCGATATATCCAGTGTTGGGAGTAACGCATTACAAAAGTAATAATATTACAGTAGTATATTACTTTTTGCTGTAACGCAGTAATATAACGCACAACTTTTAAAAATGTTATGTAGCCTAGTTTCTATCTACTTTTTGGAAAGTCTTTTCATCAGCTGAACAATAAGCAACAATAAGCCTCCTTTTCATGTCAAAAATGAAATATGGTGCTGTCCTGTAAGGTCTATGGCCGTAAACAGACTAAACTTTGAAACATAATTTTGAACATCCTTCTGGAAAAAAATGGCTTCAGCTAAATAATATATCTCAAACTATATCAGGTCATTGCCTTTTTGACACAGTGTTTATCATATTACTAGAGCTCATGCTTCCCACTTGCACCAACAGACGGACGGAAAGCGCTGTTCCCCTTACATTTTTTTCCTCTTGATATCATTTGGATGGCAAGTTGAAGTCGATACTGAAATTTTAAAAAGCCAAACAATAACAATCTTTATGCAATATCTGTAGTCTATTTAGGCACTTTACAAAGAACACTTTGAATACAGGAGACCACGAAATGGAAAAAGCAGGGTCTCTAGACTCATTTGTACTTCTTTTAACGTTACTGGTGAACAAAACGCTAAAAAAAGCAACGAGGCAAAACAGTCAAGACATCCATCAGGTGCATGTTTACATTAAAAAAATGAAAAAGCTATAACCTCACGGTCAAGCCACTGTGCCTGTGAACAGTTAACTGCGGCCTTCAAGTGGAATGAACAAACCAACTATTACTGTAGCCTACTTACGTGCAAGAATCTCGTGTTGATAATGCCAGAGTTGCAGCACTGAGACGACATAAGAGGTGTGATTACAGTCTGGAAGGAACTCCATATGTACAGAACTAGATGGTAGTGAATGACTTGTTATTTATTTTCCCTGCTAACTTGCATATTTATTTTAAATGCAAGACAGAGCTTAAGATCAATTAACATATGCAAATGTATTAATTAATTGTTGGATGTGATAAATAAATAAGTCGGCTGCCAAAAAACAACACAATTCTTAAACTAAAATTAAAATTAAAAATTAAAAAATATTACATATTAATAACAACAACATATTACTAACTATAGTACCTCAATGATACTAAAATAACACAGGTCTTAAGAACAATGATGTGTCAAAATATTGGAATTGTGCATTCAGCATTGCAGTGTGATAAACCTTGATTAATTAAATAATATTGACCAAAACAAAAACAAAAGACCAGTCACTATTCTTAATGTATTGCTTTGTTCTGTAGTATTACTGACAGGTTATGAATTAATTACTTGGAAGAACATTAACAATGTTTACTTGATTAAGAACAATTGCACTCTTCTACATACTATTGTGTTAATTTAATGTGTACATTAATGTTATGAATTAAAAAGTATGTTCAATAACATTTTAGTTTTTTGCCATTGTATCAGTTTTTGGTATCAGTGACGACCCAGGGCTTTAGGAACTTACTGTATGTTTTTCTATCCTCGCATCTCGTGCTTTTCTCTTGTAGTTTGCTTAATGAGGAGAACTTTCTTGATGAGTTCCACTCTGCTGAGAATGCATAGTATTAAGCGATAACGCAGTTAGTGTAGCCCAGATAATTTTTTTAATGATGTCTGTGTGTACCTGGCCCACAGTGATCACTACTGTGTCTGCTGACATCTAACAATAAATTAGCTGCTAATATAAACACTTCTCTTGCTGACACCTTGAAACAAAGGGAGCTACATGTGCAGTCCAATAAAGCAAAACTGTTATGCCGCGGTCACACTAGACTTTTCGTTCCATTGACTTCCATTCATACGCATGCGAATGCGTCAGACCGGAAACGCAAGCAAGTGCAAAAAAGTTTTGCATTTCGCTGCGTTCCAAAGTTCAAGCTTGGTGAACTCTGGCCTGCGAATTCGCATCACGTGATAATGTGTGACCAACGGCATATCGATACGTCACAGCATGATTTCCTATATGAATTAAAAGAACGTAAATTTAAAACTGCAGCGCTGCAGGAAAGTGGAGTAGATTTTATGTTTTTACATTTTAGATGTATTATAATATGTTACGTGTTGAATTTAAGTTTTTAAAAAGACGCTGCACTGCGTGACGTCATATCACGACCATTGCAGCATGCAAAACAATTTCACATTCTCAAGGTCTAGTGTGACCGCGGCTTTATACTGTATGTATGTAGCTGTGTAATTGATGCATCATAGCTGATGTAACTGGCCCCAGCTGAGTTTACTAATCCAGTTCTGTCACAGGTTGTTCCATAGCCAGTTTAAGCTAGCTACAGCTAATGAGGAACAAAATCTGTAACACCTATAAAGCTATAACATCTCAATGTTAGTGTTTTTAAAGCAGCTGGCATGATTTTATCTTCCCACTTACAACAAGCTGTTGACCCCTCTCTTGTCAGTTAGTATATAGGTGTATAATATGTCCTCCTAGCTAGCTTGCTAAAGTCGTTTGAGAAGCAGCACTGTGCAAATAAGTTGGCAGTGCGATGTGCTTGTGTAGCAGTGAGGTTCTGCAACAGTAGGTGCATCATGTTCATTTTAGACATTATACTTTATTGCCATGGCAATGTGAAAAGTATACTTTAGAAAAGTCCAAAATAATGTTGTATAACATACTCAGTCTAATGGCTGTCCTAGTAGGCTATTCTTATGTCTGCGTTCCAGTTCATTTTTTTATGCCCTTCACTCGCAGTCTTCCCTCCATCTTATTTACTCGGATGTATGTCATTGATTACGTTGCATGAATGCCCACTACTGGCGGAACCCTTGGAATGGGCTGTTTTGGAACGTCCTTGATCACTTAGAATCTACTATGGAGTTGGTTTATTGTTTACATTTTTCCACTTGTTAATTTGTTTGGTGCAGCATTCTATATGTATATAGGTATACTGAGGCTGTTATAAATGTAAAAAAATAAATAATAATAATTCATTTATATATTACAGAGTTGTTTGGGGTGGGGATAAACTCGATCTGCGATAAAATCACAATCGCGTTGCATTGTGGTCTGTGGAGTGGCCTGAAGTGTGCATATGAAGCAGAATCGCTCCCTCGGTCAAAATCGAGGGGTCGAGGGTCTGTCCATATAAACTTCCCTCCTCCACTTCACAAAGTGGAACGCACTTCAAAATGGCAGCGGGGAATCCCCCGAGGGGAAGTGATTAGGGAAGTTCGGGAGTGTGTGCCTAAAAGTGGAGTGGAACACAGCCTATATCTAAAATGCTCATTTTAATGAGTTTAAAGGGATAGTTCACCCAAAATGCATTGTGGTACTGTTGTGAACGCGCGTGGAAGACTGACATGGAAGAGAAGAAATTGTTGAAGAAGTCGTCATTTTTGTTTTCTTTGTGCACAAAAAGTATTCTCGTAGCTTCATAACATTACGGTTGAACCACTGATGTCACATGGACTATTTTAAAAATGTCTTTACTACCTTTCTGGGCCTTAAACGTGTCAGATGCATTGCTGTCTAGGCAGGGTCAGAAAGCTCTTGGATTTCCTCAGAATATCTTAAATTGTATTCTGAAGATGAACGAAGTTCTTACGAATTTGGAACAACACGAGGGTCAGTAATTAATGACAGAATTTTCATTTTTGGTTGAACTAACCCTTTAAGGGGTAAAAAGTGTTGAGTTTGTTGTGTACTAATATATGCACCCTTTAGGGGTAAATAAGGTACAAAGATGTACCTTTTAAAACCCGAGTGACAGCTTTTGTATCTTTTTCTAAAAGAATGTAACGTACATTTGTTTATTTTTTATCATTTGGACATTTCAAATAGTACATGGTGCATTAATTTTTAAAAACCTTCAAAAAGTAAGTACGCCCCACATGAATCTCAAACCCATGATGATTTCAAGCAGCCTACAAACACCATCGTAATGTTTTTATGTCCTCTGCTAACAAGCACAGATGGTGCTTTCCAAGACACAATGAGAGACATGCAGTTCATGTGATAGGACTAAATGACTTCTCCATCTTTAAATTTTCAATCACATCATGGTTGAGATGAGCCTCCAAAAACACATGTGAGCTTCGCAGTAGCGCAGCGAACACATTTGTGCAGCCTAGTTTCCACCAGCATCCTAATGATTTGCTCTTTATCAATTTTGCAGTGGGATTGCACATTCTTTGCTGTGATGTAGGCTGAGCTCATTTCAATTTTGTCACGGATAATGCCGCTTCATTTTCTGCTGTAAAATTCCAAACAAAACATCCATCAAACTCCCCTCCTACGATATCGTACTTGACAAGGCATTTAAAAACAAAAAACACTTTACAATCCGAAGAGGGGGACCACTGGCACAGTGGTGGAGCTCTTGTGGCTGCGCTGGCCAACGGGCTGCAAAACCACTTTCTGCATGTGTTGTTCTCCATATTAATGCATTTCTATCATAATCCAAGATCATGCTGATCACTGTTGACATTTCATTCCGTTTTCTAGATGACTATCAATTCGCAGTGTTGCAGCTGAAATAAGCAACCTTGCAAAGTACACAAACAATGAGCACCTATTTTTGGCATGACCACCACATTGCATGCCTAAGTCATAGGATAATATTTACTCAACAGCATCTCAACCAGAGAGAATGTGATTTCTATTATCCATACAGCAACAAGCATTTCATACTGATATGCATGTGCTTGATGGAGGAGATTTTCAGAGAGATTTTATCAATGCATGTGCAAATGCAAAAGTTTGAGTGGATTGTCAGTACTCCAAGTTTGAGTGAATTAGACCCAGTAATCCATTCACCACAGACTGGAGTGGTAATGGAATGGAAGGAAGGCACCGCTGAGCATGTTTTGTGAACTGACACTAATGGATTCTGTGTTTGCATTTAACGAACGCTGCTCTAAATATGAATTAACCCTATTCCAAACATTGTGCAGTATTAAACAAGACAAATAATTACAAGCTATGGTTTTCTAAAACACAATAACAGGTGTACAATTCTGATAAGGCATGCTAAGCAAGTCGACAACTTCAGCATATTGTCATCGTATTATCTTTAATTTGTTGACAGGCGGTGAAAAATTAATTTGTAAGTACACGGTGAGGCCTAATCTAGACGAACATGGATTTGCTGTGACTTCCCACAATGAGATAAAGCGTTCAATAGTTATCATTGTAGGAAAGCTGTTAGCTGGTTTTGACTGAGCCCAGTTTTCTCGGCCAGACAAATGAACTTGTCTTCCTCTGGTTCTTGCTCTCCATCAATGATTGAAAATCACAAACTCTCTAAAACAGGCAATAACACTTTAGACAGATCTTAGCTCTAAAGCTTTCCACAGCAGTTGTTTGGGACTCTCACAAAAACACAGTGAAAATCTCATCAGCTCCAAACCAAATAAAAACCAGGGAGATTTTAATGCCAAATGCGTGCTGCAGCAAAAGAATCCTGCAGATTTTAAAACAAACTGTTTAAAACAAAGGTTTAATGGAAAACATTTTCAAAAATGAAAATTAGTTGAAATTCAGTCACCCTCAGACCATCGTATTTGTTTCTTCATTGAAACATGATTTGGATAAACTTAGCATTACATCACTTTCTCACCAATGGATCATCTACAGTGAATGAGTGCCATCAGAATAAGAGTCCAAACAGCTGATAAAAACATCACAATAATCCTCATGACTCCAGTCCATCAATTAATGACTTGTGAAGCAAAAAGCTATGTGTTTGTAAGATACAAATTCATCATTCATCAAGATATTTTTAGCTTCCAACTATGAAATTCTAGTCCTCTATCCATAATATTGCTTTTCTGAATCAGGAGAGAAATATGCACAGGTCAAGCACTGTTTACAAATGAAAAAAAAAAAGTTGAAAACAGTTCTAAACAAATATTTCTGTGGTTTTTTATGTGAGAAGACAACATGGGGATGGACTTTTTCACTGGACGAAGCATTTTTATCGATTATGGTATTTTGGCCAGAAGTGGATACATCATACAAACATGCAGCTTTTCACTTCACAAGACATTAACTGATGGACTGGAGTATTGTGGATTACTTGTGGATTATTGTGATGTTTTTATCAGCTGTTTGGACTCTCTTTCTGACGGCACCCATTCACTGCAGAGGATCCACTGGTGAACAAGTGATGCAATGCTGAATTTCTCCAAATCTGCTCTGATGAAGAAACAAACTCATCTACATCTTCGATGCCCTCAGGGTGAGTAAATTTCCAACAAATTTTCATTTTTGGCTGAACTATTCCTTATTAAGGTCAAGGCATGGAAAGACATGTTAAACTCAAGCCTTCATAAACCAACTAAAATTCTGACATAGTGTTGTGTAAAGCTCATTATTTCTTTAAAGTTCACAGGCCAGTGTATTCACAACGGTGAAGAGACTTGCTGTAATTAAAATATTCTGCTTATGATTTATGGCACATCAATAATATGGACGATGTGTCTGTGCCCTGTGATAAACTCACTTCATTTCACTCCATTTCTCATGGGTTTACTCTCCAGCGTGGAATTTATCATTATAAAAATGAGGCTTTACTGTGGCATCACCAGACATTACAATCTGAAGATTTTTATGCCTATGTTTTCTTGTTTGATGTTTTTATTGGTGAACTGCTCCTTGGAGAATAACAACAATTGTGAAATATTAGAAATATGTTTTCTTCTTCAAGATAAGCCTTTTTAAGTCCCATACTGTTTAAAAAAGTGTTTAGAGCTGATTGTTTAATCTTGCGGTTCTCTAGACTGCTGTACCCTGGTGGGTAACCTAACAAAATGAGAGAAGAGAGCTGGCATCCCACTGAAGCTAGAGCGTTCATTAGAAACTGAACTCCAAATGCAGTCTATTTCTGGACTCCAATCCTGACGCATCATGGTTGTACAAATGTCCTGGTATGAACCAATGTAACAAAGCTGAAAACACAGGATTTATATGCAGATGATTATTTGGATGAAATGAGAAGGCAGGAGTAGGTACACAATCCAGTTAGATAAAATAAACCAATAAGAGTGAAACAACAGCATAGACTATGAGAAATCCATAAAATATATGAATATGAAAGCTCAGAATTGCAGACAGAGCTGAAAAGTGTGTGTGGATAAACCATAGCATGCAATAAAACGGGAAATGGAAACCAGGTGTATGCAATGAACAGTTCAGTGAATCTCATCAGTGACTAATTCTACTGAGAGCTCCTTGTGTTGGGCCGGTAGGTGGGCTGCAGGCTCAGATGTTACAGTCAAGAGGTCACAGTTAGGCTGGTTAGCATGGCCCTGTTAGTCCCTGGTGGTAGAGGCCATAGCTACACCATCTGGACACATTGATAGCCAGTCAAAAACATTTCTAAAATCAGCGTAAATCATTAATATAATAGCTTATACTATTATAGTGAAGGTTGTGCCAGTGCCAGATTCTGTTTTGAAGGGCTCTTAAAACATAAGACTTATCTTTTTTAATATAGGTCCCGATTATTCCATGTCGACAGAAAATATGAATCAAAATATAACCGAGAGGCCATGGCTGAGAGGACTTTAAAATAATCAGATTGTGTTATATTTTTTCTATCTGTCTGTTTGTTTGTTTTTTGCTACTTACACAATGTTCAAATGTTTGGAGTCTGTAATACTATTGTGAAATATTACTTCAATTTAAAATAATTGTTTTGTATTGTGATTTAATTCTGTGATGGTGTCATGATCTCTAGCTGGAGTGCCCGTGAGCTTCGCTAGAGGGCACCCCATCCCGGACTTTACCACTCCATCAAAAACTTCATTTCCCATAATCCTTTGCCCGGACTCATCAACGCTCACTCTTTGCACCTGTGTCTCATTTACCCTGTCTGCTCACCCTATATAAGTCTGGTTTAGTTTTTCATTCTTTGCGAGGTCTTGTAAGTGTTACACTGCATCTCTGAGCGTTTCTATGTATCTTGGTTTTTGGACTCTTTGCCTGTGTTCTCTGCCTTGTTTAGTTGGACTGATTGCCTGTGTGTTGACCCTTGCCTGCTGTCTGATTTTGATTCTGGACTTTCCTAATAAACACTGCATTTGGATCCTCACTCAGTCTCTGAGCAGTTCCGTAACAGATGGAAAGCTGAATTTTCAGCAGTCGTTACTCTTGTCTTCAGTGTCACATGATCCTTCAGAAATCATTCAGATATGCTGATTATTATATTACATTACATTACATTATATTATATTATGTTTGCGGAAACAGTGATACATTTTCAGGATTCCTTGATAAATAAAAAGTTCCAAATCCTGGCATTAAAGTATTAATTTCTTGAAAATATAAATGAATTAATGAATTAATGAGTAATCAATCAATCTTACTGAGCCCAAACTTTTGAATGGTAGTGTATTTTCTTCTAGTTTTGCTTTATATAAATGCATGTATTTTGGCATTAACATTTCTTTATATATAGGGTGTTTTAAATAACGTGTTTTAAAGGGTTAGTTCACCCAAAAATGGAAACTCTGTCATTAATTACTCACCCTCATGTCGTTTCAAACCCGTAAGACCTTCGTTCATCTTCGGAACACAAATTAAGATATTTTTGATGGAATCTGAGAGCTGTCTGACTCTGCATAGACAGCAACGCAACTGAAATGTTCCCAAGTCCAGAAACGTAGCAAGGAGATCTGTAAAATAATCCATGTGACATCAGTGGTTCAACCGCAATTATACGAAGCTACGAGAATACTTTTTGTGCGCAAAAGAAAAAAAAATACCGACTTTATTCATCAATATATATATATATATATATACACCCAAATAGGGGGGGAAAGCAGGGAAAAATCCAATTAAATGAGAAATAAAGCCTAGGTTTGCTTTATGTCTTGTTTTAATGTTCTACAAAGAAATCCTATTTCCTTTTGTGGCCCCCGAAATGAGTTACCGATGCATTGTATTCAAAGAGGGTTGCCCCTGTCGATAAAAGGTCAGGTCTTGTAACACAAGATAGGCTAATTACTTCAAAACATTCTCATCGTTAACGGGCCTACCTGAGACAAATGAGCGCCCACTTTATTGATTTCCCTCAGACAGTTGTTCATTTTGCAGTCTGAGCATGGAAAAGCAGAAAGCCGTGTCAATATCGTTTCATGCAGAATACTTTCTTACTTCTCTCTATGTGTTTGCCCACTTCTTGTTTAACTTTATCACGTTTATTCCAGACACTGGCACTAATTATATTTTACTTTCATCCTTCAACAGGGAGAGAGCCTTTGAATTACTTGCTCAACTCTTGTCTGGCTTGGCCTATCAAGAGGCAACAGCATTCATAATTCATTTGCACAGATTTCCCTGCAACGTCTCTGAGCCATCATCAACCGTTCCCCAGTAACTGCAAAAAATTACAGACAGAACTGTGTGGCAGCTTCGAACACTGATCTAAAATACATCACATTTGAAAATCCATAACCCAGATGATTATCCGCCACTGTCAGTGTCATCAACCTCTATATCAAAAGGGAAGTAATAATATTTCCTGCTTTAATAGATACAGATTAATTAGGAAATTACATCTAGGTCCTTGAATGCATAAAAAGAATATTCAAGAAATCGTTCATGCTATAACAAAACTCTATAGAGATAGAGATTCTATTCAGTTCTGTGGATCAACAACCATGACCCTGCATTAAAGGGATAGTTCACCCAAAAATGAACATTTTGTCATAATTTACTCATCCTCATGTCTTTCCAAACCTGTATGAGTTTCTTTCTTATGTTGAACACAAAAGAAGATATTTTGAAGAATCAAACAGTTGTTGGTCCCCATAGTAGGGAAAGAAATTCTATGGAATTCAATGGGGACCATCAACTGTTTGATTACCAGCATTTTTCAAAATATCTTTTTATGTTCAGCATAAGAAAGAAACTCATACAGGTTTGGAATGACATGAGGGTGAGTAAATGATGACAAAATTTTCATTTGTGGGTGAACTATTCCTTTAAGGCCCATTCACCGCAAGGATGATAACTATAATGACAACTACAAAGTTTTTATATTTATTGTAATTCTATGAAAATAGCGAAGTCCACACCACAACTACAGCAAGAGCAACACAGTAGAACAATGTTTTCCAGGTGATAAATGATAAAAACATTGACAGCCAATCAGCATCAACCTGACTTTAAAGAGCTTAAGCATTTTGCACATTTGCACAAAGAATTTGAGCCTGTGGGAGATAGAAGTACAGTTTATGGCATCAAACCAAATTCTTAATTGTAGCTTTCTGAGAACAATCCCAGCATGCACTGGGAATGCCACTCCCAATGACTGCTCTTTGAGAACGGGAAATAAATATATAGTTCAGCCATGAAACTCTATTAGCGTCCTGATTGGTTCATTCAATTGTATCTTCTCCAACCAATCGGCTTCATGCATTCATTACTAGTTCCTCTATATAACCTCGTCTTTTGCAAACCTGTGCACAGTCACTGCGCGCTATGAGAGCTCTCTCTTTAGCCCACCACCTCCCCAGCACCACCTGCCTAGATCTGCTTGGGGGATCTACCTCTATCTCTTCTTGCAGCAGCATGTCTTTATTTATGTTCTTTTGCAGAAGCAAGTCATACATGCTCTGCAGCAGCAGCAGCAGCAGCGTAGCAGATCTAGTCCGCCAATACCAAACCTATGTACATCTCCATTTACATTAATAAAATGTTTTACAAACTATTTCCAAGAGTTGTCATGACTGAACTTAATACATTTTTGTGGAGAAATAAAAAAAAAAACATATAAAATTAATGATAGTATTGTGTGTAAAAGTTACTCAATATAACTAGTTTATTGAACTGGTGCATAAAAGCAATCACACTCTCAATCGTGCTGTAGATTTGAATGTCAGTTTTAGAAACAACAGCACTCTTGTGGCCGTGATATTGCTTAATTAATCAATGTGTTCATTTATTTGTTTGTTTAAAATGAGAGTGTCTTGTGCTATTTTCAATGATGCATGGCAATTCCGAGCTTTACCTATAACAACTACTTAGAAAATGCAAATATTGGCTCATGAAAATGAAGTTGTTTTGACTCAGACTAAGTGATCCATGTACCATTACAGTTATAATTAAATACTAGTAGTCAAAGGGTTTGTATCTTCCCAGGCTCTGCCTCTGCCTTGTTTGTGTAAAGTGTTGTTGTTTTTTTATGATATATTTCTGGGTCTGGAAATCCAGAATCAAAACCAAAGAGAATGTTGCTAAAACTTTTAAATCAATCAGGCCAAATAAAGATAACTCAGGCTGCTGAGATTTGATGTAACTTCTGTACCAAAGGCTAAATCCTATGAGGAATAATGCATTTCAGATGTATTTCCTTCTTATTTCTGCACTCAATTAAGGCTAATTACCAAACTGCATATTCATGAAGACATACACAGAATCACCAAGGGACAGCAATCTGGAGTCCATCACAGATCTGTATGTAGTATCGGGAAGAACACATTTTCCCGGATCAATGCATTGTTGAGTAAATAAGGCCATGATACCACTGGTGACTTGACTTAGATAATAGCTTGCCTAGACCACATAAAATTTATGGTAATTGGATTTAATTATTTAGCTTATGTGAAACTGATTAACATAGCCTACTGGATGTACAAAACAAGACATATGATTGGCTCACAATGTATTCTTAGTCCCGGACTGTCTGTCTTTTTTGGTTTTGCTCAAGGTAATCACCTGTAGATTTTTAATGTTTTGTAACAAATACAACAGAATAGTATTTCTGAGGATTAGGTATCTGTCAATTTTGGGACACCATCTCTCATATTTTGGAAAATGAAATTGCATTTAGTTATCAACATTAAGCCATACACCTTTCATTCATTCTCTTATTGCACAAGGCACAAATCTCATTTTTCAAATCACCAAACACAGACACATTTAGAACAGACGTCAACACTAATAGCTTTTTTTCTCTTCATAGTGATAACATGTATTTTTTTCTCATGGCCATTTTACATTTTTGTTAAAATGTTTGTTACAATCTTCCTTCTCGGATATCCACAGGGAACTGTCTTTTCAGAAATATATTCGGTTTGATTCTTTACCTTGCTTGGCAAAACATATGCAGCAGATGGCTGATAGAACTTTCAAATAATCTGATTGTTTTTCTTTTAGGAAATCACTGCAGGAAATTATCTTATACCAAATTTACACTGCAAAGGTGGCACAGAAGAAGACATTTAGCTGTCTTTACACAGACTGTTTGATTCTGCTCGGAGTTGGTATGAATGCATTTACACAGCAATTGCATCTTTACACAGTACTCTGATACGAGTGTCTAAGGGGACAGAGCAGGCATAATTTAGTCTGGTTTTAATGTTCCATTGCATCTTTACACAGAATTTTGTGTAGGCACAGAGCAGCCTTAACTTGGCTGTGCAGAGACATTACCATCTTTTTGTTGTTCTATAGTAATCAGTGGTTTTGGTTGTAACCAAATGGTCCAAAGGGAAATTTGGGGTGCAAATAGCTTTCGATTTTTAAATAAATGAATTACAAATGTTTAAAATTAATTACTTTTTTTTGTCAAATATTCATGATATATAAAATATTGTAATATGTATCATTTAAAAAAAAAAAGTAGTTGAACTGTCACTATACACTTTAATCAGAATCAGAATCTTTATTGTCATTATACAAAAAGTACAACGAAATTATGTGCAATCCTATTTCATTGCAAAAATAAGGATTACAGTTTAAACAAATACTAAAATAAGTATATATATATATATACACACATGTAAAAGAATTTTAAAAATATGTACTTTAAGGAGCAATATTTACATATCCATCACAGTTGCAGCAGTTTTTGAATACACCACTGTGAATAATTGCACAAAAGAATATTCCATCTTGTTTCAATCTCATCAAAGGAATTCAAATAAATTCCTGGTTCAACTGCAACAAACTAAAAAAAAAAAGTGTTGGTTTAGAAAGCAGCTGTCTTTTTTGCTACAATTTCTCAAAGGTCTAATTGGTGTACTAAACCCAAACCTGCCTTGATCACTCATCCAGATATATTGAGCCAAACGTGGTCTCTAAACAGTGTCAGTCAAGCTAGACCCTCACTTACTCAGAGGATCTCATAAATGACATCCCTACCAGTGTAGAAAACAAAGCTAAAGCTGCTTGGCAAGAGAATATAGATAGTAATTGTGCCCCCTGGGCTTTAAGAAACCCTGAATCTATATATAGCATACTGCACTGAATTATGAAAGGCTTCAAGCAGTATCACTCCCACAGAAAGACAGGAACAAGGCTTAAGGATTGAAAATGAGTGCTTTATGTCATTGGACACAGATTATTAGATATTGTAAATGAGACTATTTGTTTTAAAGTTTAAAGTTTGTTGTGCCCCTTTACAACCCTATTGACGACACCTAACATTTGACCTTTCCATCTTAACTGGCTGAAATGCCAGTATGCGGCCACCTGGGCACGATTTGTCAATAACTACAGAAAGCGTCTCAACACAAAATTCCCTGTACTCTGTTGCAGCACATTGATTGACAGGCTTTCAATATCAGAGTTAACAGCTGTTTAAGTGGGTTGCCTGCGGGGAAACACTGTAGGCCCCACATCCTAAAATGTAGTGACTCCATCCAAGCACTCGTTCATTTCTATTCAACCAAGATAATACTTTTTGACTGCTGAATATGAAGCCCGACTCATGGGGGATTTCTGAAACATTTAGGGTGACGATTTCATCCAAATCCGTTGCCCACACACAACAAAATGTGTTTCAGTTCTAGTTCCTAGGGACTTAGTATGTGAAATATTATTCAGAAAGAAAGTAGGAATACTACTAAGTATGGGAATGAGCAAAAGTGCAAAATGTATTGAGAAATTGTAACATATACTATGTAAAAAGTTTACTTGATATAAGTGCCTAGCCATAAACATACTTGAGTCAAAGTAAAAGAGCCTCCACATTTAATTGTAGAAAATACTATTTTTCAATTGATTTTTGAAGAGAAGAGAGATTTTGGAGATTTTCAAACATTTTACAAACATTGTAAAGAATCCTGTTAAAAATGTATTTTTAAATTACTATTTTCTCATTGTTCTGTCTATAGCACGCAAATGTCAAATTGAAAGCAATATACTGAACTCGTTTACCCGAATATTTTCAGCAAAAATTAGCAGCAGATGATTTTACAGGATTTTGACATTATAGTGATTTTCATAATACAGTGATTTTTAGACTAATAATCAGGACTGATCATGAACTCAGGTTCATTCATCTACTGTGATGGTTATTATGCAAATCCAGGCAAGTGAATAAGAATAGAACATCAATTTCACTCTGTTCAATATATAAAGCCTCATTTGGCCTTGGAAGACATATCATAACTTTTTTATGTGAGCATGATTGATTGGTTTGTTAGTTAGTCACATTAGAGTAAAGAAAAGTATGATTTTTATTTTCAAATCATTGAGGAAAGATGACATATACGGCATGTTTGTACTTTTAAGTGATCATAAAATAGAAATAAAGTAAAATGTACAAGTATTTGGTTTTAACAGAACTAAAAAAAAAAAGTTCAGATTCTTCCAAAAAAATATTTAAATATAGTAGTTAAGTATTGTTACTCAAATACTGGAAACAAGAACTCCTAACCTATGCTTTGTAATATAAAACCATAACACACTGTGTGCTGCCTATGATTTTATACATACTGTGTCAGTTCATTTCTGAGCCTCATGCTTGCTGTCTGAGATAATCTGTGTCTGTTCTCCCAAAGACAGACATTCTCAGTACTGACATGTTCAATAGTTCAACCTAATCCTAATTGAAAAATGAACCATTATAGACAACATATCTCAACATGATAAATGTCAGGCAATCTGATGAGAAGCATGTCAGCAGTCTTCTCATGTTAGCCCATCTAGAAAGCATAACAATAATCTTTCATTCATTTGATTTTTTCTTTCTTTTTTGGCAGATACCCAGAGCCAAAGTAATAGACTGCCTTGTCTATTATACAAAATGTTTGATAACAGCAGATAACCACTGGTTAAGACTCCCATCAGCTTTTGAAATAAAATGATTGCTTTAAGCTCACAGGTATCTGACTTCCACTGAATAAATGAATCATGATTCTAGAGTTGTGATATGTTATTTTTATATCTTAATTTATTGGCTATTCCTGCAGGGCAATAAAAAACCTTTCATCCTTGAAAAAAAGGAATGTTCCTATTTTGTAAATACTAGTTGATTACATGAGATATATATATATATATCACCAAGGGTCCATTTTTTATGTAGCTATATTAAATATTGTAATATTACTACAATTTAAAATTCATTTTTTATTTTATTTTTTTTATTCCTGTGATGTCAAAGCTAAATTTTCAGCATCATTACTCCAGTCTTCAGTGTCACGTGATCTTTCAGAAATCATTCTAATATGCTGATTTGCTGCTTAAGAAACTTTTATTGTTATCAGTTGTGAAAAAAGTTGTGCTGCTATATGTTTTTGTGAATAAAAAATTTGTTCAGGTTTTTTTGATGAATAGAAAGTTCAAAAGAACAGCATTTATCTGAAATAGAAATCTTTTGTAATATTATAAATGTCTTTATTGTCACATTTGATCAATGTAATGTATCTTTGCTGAAAAGAAGTATTAATTACTATCAAAAAAAAATCTTACTCACCCCAAACTTTCGAACGGTAGTGTAGATGAAGTAGCAAAATGTCTATTAAATATTGCATATATGGCAATACTGCATGCATATGGTAATCAGGCACCTGTGAAATTGTGTAAAACCTCATATAAATTCATGGAATAATTTCTTTGGTTTTCAGATACTCCCACAGCGCAAGTCATTATCAGTTAGTGGTTTGTTCAAGTCAAAATATACACTGTGAAACAGCAACATGATACATATGACAAAAATCATACCAAGTCACTCCTATTAAGTTGTCTTGGCGTTCAAGATCAGCGGATCCCGGGATTCCTCGATTATGCTTCAAAAGCCACTGTGTCACGAAAGATAACTGATAAATATCCAAGTGAAACGTTTCATGAATTTAAATCTAAACCTTTAACTGAAAGCTATGTTTCAGTAGCTAGATCAGTCATACCCCTTGTGTGTGTCTTTCCCGCTGTTATCCATCATGAAGGATGTGTTAGACACTTTGCCAAAAGTCTTGTCTTTGGCCTCCTGCTGGCAGCTGAGCACACTCCTTAGGTGAGACTGCACTTGTCATGAGAATGGCAGAAGCCGAGAGATTACATTCCCGGAGATGTTGGAAGGCCTGCCGCTTTTCTGAATAGGCTGCCAGGCCCTGTAAACGGCAAACAGGGGGTATCGTGGCTTCAATGTGTGACAAACCCAGCTCTCCCCTCTCTAAGACCCCCGTGGACCTGACTACCGCGATATGTCAAACCATGCCTTCAGCATCTTTAGAAAGATTAATGACCATGTGCTCTAAAAAGACTCCGCAGCCTCCATCTGGGCTCCTTAAGCAACCCGGAGGGGTATTCAGCCAGAACTAGAAATGCTAAGTGGATGTGCTGGACTCTGTGGGGTTTGAATTCAGTCATCATTTATTGAAATTAAAAGCCAGCGTGAAGGTGATGAACTCTGATCTGCTTTAGTGAGATGTTAAAGAAAAGCCTTAAAATATAATCATACTTGTTCACCTGAACCTCTAGGAATCTGCCACAGGGATGAACAGACAATGTTGATTATATATGCTTGCTTCACACACACACACACACACACACACACACACACAAATGCATATGTGTCACATTTAGTCATGAAACTCTAGATGGCGTGGGCTGATAGGTCTTTTACATGCAATCTGCTTGCAACAGACCATGGACAGACATTTTTGGGTGGCAGGTGCTCAAATGACAACTGTGAAAGCTTGTTTCCACCACAGGATAAAAAAAAAAAAAAAACTAAATTTTGTCTTTTTTCCACATAATTGAGAGATGAGAATAATCTTGAGAAGAATTGAGTTAAAAATTCACAATTACCTTTTTATTTTTAATTCTGTGGTGGAAACAAAAAAACATCGAAATTCAAACCTTTATTTTTCCCTCAGAATTGTGAGTTCGTATCTCGCTCTTTAACCAGTTCTTACAAAGAAGGTGGCTGCTGTCTTTATGAATGGCTGATTAAATAATTGACTCACCAGATTCTGTAACAAATTTTGAATCATCCAAGAATGACACACCACTCTGTGCTGCTGAGAGATTCAGCTATTCTGCTTTGACTGGAACTATTTTCATTGGTAGAATAGAGTAAAATCAGTCCAAACCGACAATGTTGTGTCTGAAAATGGTCACTTAATAACTAACTAACTTATGTTTTGAACTGTTGTATAAAATGAATATCACATTTGCAGTCGTGCTAATATTCAGGAAAATAGCACTCTTGCTTAACTATATTATCTTAACACAAAAAAAAACAAGAACTAATAAAAGGGCAATCCATATCTTGAATTTTGGGGGCATTTTTATTATTTGAGGTGGCATTTCTGACATTGCATTATGATATTTTATGCCATAATGAAAATCTTACTAACCCAAACGTTTGAATGTATACGTGCATCATATAACATACATAGCCTATTTCAACGTGATCTCATGATAATTCGTATGTATTTTACGTAACATGTGGTTCTATAAAACGTACATTTACTTACGTTTTTACAGGCACTAAAACGTACAATACTGACCTATTTTCAGCATCTAAACGTACAAAATTGACGTATTGACGACACCTAAAAATGAATCCTTATGAATATTGAAATGCCTACATAATGTTAAACAAGACTTCACTTTAAACCTTAAAATAAATAACATTTCTGCAATCGTTTAACCTTTACTTGTCATATAATGTTTACTTT